>NW_027208212.1:0-146000 GCF_964237555.1 Oryctolagus cuniculus | reverse complement strand
GGTCTGAGTTGGTTTTGTCTTCTTCCTTCCCAAATTTTGTATTCTGATGCAATACAAGCAAGATTTTGGACAGAGTAGCCATTATGAAAGAAAAAAAAAACACAGCAAATTGACCATTCAGGATTAGAAATCCATAGGCAACACAACCAAGATGAGATTCTGTGTTTTGGAAAATGACATGGAACGCTTCTGCTGAGGTGACAGATTCTAATTCCCTCCAAATGGAGTGTGAGAGCGATCTTGAGGTGAATTCAATCAGAATTCCAAAGTCAGTCTGTGGAAGGGGGGGATGAATCTGGAAACAGCCAGTTTCTTTGTGTCTAAATCCTGCCAAATATCACAAAGGACTCTTGCATTTCTTTGGCTTTTTTCTCTTTTTTCTTATTTATCATGGTTTGTAATGAATTTTCTGATGTGAGCTTTGGTTTTGAGGCTGGCATATTGAGTTCAGGGCACAAGAGGAAGGTTCTTTTTCAATCAGGGCACAGCTGTTGGCTTGCTCCACTTCTGGCTTGCTGTCATTGTTTTGAGTGCCTCAGCCGATTTGTGGTTTCTTGTGTGGCAATTTCCCAAATGTTTTCAGGGTCTGAGTTGGCTTTGCCTTCTTCCTTCCCAAATTTTGTATTCTGATGCAATGCAAAGAAGACTTTGTACAGAATAGCCATTATGAAAGAAAAAACACAACAAATAGGCGTTTGAAGCTTAGAAATCTACAGGTAACATGACCAAGGTGAGTTTTTGTGTTTATGAAAATAAAATGGAACACTTTGGCTGAGGTGACAGATATTAATTGCCTCCAAACTGAGTTTCACTGTGATTTTCAGGTTAATTCAGTCAGAATTCCACAGGCTGTCAGCTGGAGGGGTGGATGAATCCGGGAACAGCCAGTTTACTAGCGAATAAATCAAGCCCTATATCATTATGGATTCTTGCATTTTTTTGGCTTTTTTCTCTTTTTTCTTATTTATCATGGTTTGTAATGAATTTTCTGATGTGAGCTTTGGTTTTGAGGCTGGCATATTGAGTTCAGGCACAAGAGGAAGGTTCTTTTTCAATCAGGGCACAGCTGTTGGCTTGCTCCACTTCTGGCTTGCTGTCATTGTTTTGGGTGCCTCAGCTGATTTGTGGTTTCTTGTGTGGCAATTTCCTAAATGTTTTCTGGGTCTGAGTTGGTTTTCCCTTCTTCCTTCCCAATTTTTGTATTCTGATGCAATACAAGCAAGATTTTGGACAGAGTAGCCATTATGAAAGAAAAAAAAAAAACACAGCAAATTGACCTTTCAGGATTAGAAATCCATAGGCAACACAACCAAGATGAGATTCTGTGTTTTGGAAAATGACATGGAACGCTTCTGCTGAGGGGACAGATTCTAATGCCCTCCAAATGGAGTGTGAGAGCGATTTTGAGGTGAATTCAATCAGAATTCCTAAGTCGGTCTGTGGAAGGGGGGGATGAATATGGAAACAGCCAGTTTCTTTGTGTCTAAATCCTGCCAAATATCACAAAGGACTCTTGCATTTCTTTGGCTTTTTCACATTTCCCTTATTTATCATGGTTTGTAATGAATTTTCTGATGTGAGCTTTGGTTTTGAGTCTGGCATATTGAGTTCAGGGCACAAGAGGAAGGTTCTTTTTCAATCAGGGCACAGCTGTTGGCTTGCTCCAATTCTGGCTTGCTGTCATTGTTTTGGGTGCCTCAGCCGATTTGTGGTTTCTTGAGTGGCAATTTCCTAAATGTTTTCTGGGTCTGAGTCGGTTTTGCCTTCTTATTCCCAAATTTTGTATTCTGATGCAATACAAGCAAGATGTTGGAGAGTAGCCATTATGAAAGAAAAAAAAAAAAGCGCATTGCCCTTTGAGGATTAGAAATCTACAGGCAACACGACCAAGATGAGTTTCTGTGTTTTGGAAAATGACATAGAACGCTTCTGCTGAGGGCACAGATTCTATTTCCCTCCCAAATGAGTGTGAGTGTGATTTTGAGGTGAATTCAATCAGAATTCCAAAGTCAGTCTGTGGAAGGGGGGGATGAATCTGGAAACAGCCAGTTTCCTTGTGTCTAAATCCAGCCAAATATCACAAAGGACTCTTGCATTTCTTTGGCTTTTTTCTCTTTTTACTTATTTATCATGGTTTGTAATGAATTTTCTGATGTGAGCTTTGGTTTTGAGGCTGGCATATGGAGTTCAGGGTACCGGAGGAATACTCTTTTTAAAACAGGGCATAGCTGTTGGCCTGCTCCAAATCTGGCTTGCTGTCATTTCTTTGGGTGCCTCAGCTGAATTTTGGTTTCTTGAGCGAAATTTCCTAAATGTTTGCTGGGTCTGAGTTGGTTTTGCCTTCTTCCTTCCCAAATTTTCTTTTCTGATGGCATGCAAACAAGAGTTTCGGCAGAGTAGCCATTATGAAATAAAAAACACTACAAATATGCGTTTAAAGCTTAGAAATCTACAGGTAATACGACCAAGGTGAGTTTTTGTGTTTATGAAAATAAAATGGAACACTTTGGCTGAGGTTACAGATAGTAATTGCCTCCAAACTGAGTTTCACTGCGATTTTCAGGTGAATTCCGTCAGAATTCCACAGGCAGTCCGCTGGAGGGGTGGATGAATCCGGGAACAGCCAGTTTCCTTGTGATGAAATCAAGCTGAATATCATTATGGATTCTTGCATTTCTTTGGCTTTTTTCACCTTTTTCTTATTTATCATGGTTCGTGATGAATTTTCTGATGTGAGCTTTGGTTTTGAGGCTGGCATATGGATTTCAGGGCACAAGAGGAATGGTCTTTTTCAAACAGGGCACAGCTGTTGGCCTGCTCCAATTCTTGCTTCCCGTCATTGTTTTGGGTGCCGCGGCTGACTTCAGGTGAATTCAGTCACAATTCCACAGGCAGTCAGCTGTAGGGGTGGATGAATCTGGGCACAGCCGGTATCCTTGCGAATAAATCCAGCCCAATATCATTATGGGTTTTCTGGGTCTGAGTTGGTTTTGCTGTCTGCCTTCCCAAATTATCTTTTCTAATGCCATACAAACAAGAGTTTGGGCAGAGTAGCCATTATGAAATAAAAACCACAAGAAATAGGATTTGGAAGCTTAGAAATCTACAGGTAGCACGACCATGGTGAGTTTTTGTGTTTTGGACCATAAAATGGAACGCTTTGGCTGAGGTGACAGATATTAATTGCTACCAAACTGAGTTTCACTGCGATTTTCAGGTTAATTCAGTCAGAATTCCACAGGCAGTCAGCTGGAGGGGTGGATGAATCTGGGAACAGCCGGTTTCCATGCGAATAAAAGAAGCCTAATATCATTATGGATTCTTGCATTTCTTTGGCTTTTTTCTCATTTTTTATTTATCAAGGTTTGTAATGAATTTTCTGTGAGATTTGGTTTTGAGGCTGCAATATGCAGTTCAGGGCACCGGAGGAATGGCCTTTTTCAAACAGGGCACAGCTGTTGGCCTGCTCCAATTCTGGCTTGCTGTCATTGTTTTGAGTGCCTCAGCTGACTTTTGGTTTCTTGAGCAGCAATTTCCTGCATGTTTTCAGGGTCTGAGTTGGTTTTGCCTTCTTCCTTCCCAAATTTTGTATTCTGACGCCATACAAACAAGAGTTTGGGCAGAGCAGCCATTTTGTAATGAAAAACACAGCAAATAGGCATTTGAACCTTAGAAATCTACTGGTAACATGACCAAGGTGAGGTTTTGTGTTTTGGAAAATCAAATGGAACACGTTGGCTGAGGTGACAGATATTAATTGCCTCCAAACTGAGTTTCACTGCGATTTTCAGGTGAATTCAGTCACAATTCCACAGGCAGTCAGCTGGAGGGGTGGATGAACTGGGGGCAGCCGGTATCCTTGCAAATAAATCCAGCCCAATATCATTATGGATTCTTGCATTTCTTTGTCTTTTTTCTCATTTGTCTTATTTATCATGGTTTGTAATGAATTTTCTGATGTCAGCTTTGGTTTTGAAGCTGCAATATGGAGTTCAGGGCACCGGAGGAATGGCCTTTTTCCATCAGGGCACAGCTATTGGCTTGCTCCAATTCTGGCTTGCTGTCATTATTTTGGGAGCCTCAGCTGACTTTTGGTTTCTTGAGTGGGAAGTTCCTAAATGTTTTCTGGGTCTGAGTTGGTTTTGCCTTCTTCCTTCAAATGTTGCTTCTGACGCAATACAAACAAGAGTTTAGACAGAGTAGCCATTATGAAATAAAAAACACAACAAATAGGTGTTTGAAGCTTAGACATCTACTGATAACATGACCAAGGTGAGTTTTTGTGTTTTGGAATATAAAATGGAACACTTTGGCTGTGGTGACAGATATTAATTGCCTCCAAACTGAGTTTCACTGTGATTTTCAGGTTAATTCAGTCAGAATTCCACAGGCAGTCAGCTGGAGGGGTGGATGAATCTGGGAACAACCGGTTTCCTTGCGACTAAATCAAACCTAATATCATTATGGAATCTTGCATTTCTTTGGATTTATTCTCATTTTTCTTATTTATCATGGTGTGTAATGAATTTTCTGATGTGAGCATTGGTTTTGAGTCTGGAAGATGGAGTTCAGGGCAGAAGAGGATGGTTCTTTTTCAATCAGGGCACAGCTCTTTGCTTGCTCCAATTCTGGTTTAATGTAATTGGTTTGGGTACCTCTGCTGACTTTTGGTTTCTTGAGCGGCAATTTCCTAAATGTTTTCTGGGTCTGAGTTGGTTTTGCCTTCTTCGTTGTCAAATTTTGTATTCTGACGCAATACAAAAAAGAGTTTGGTTAAAGTAGCCATTATGAAATAAAAACCACAACAAATATGCTTTTGAAGCTTAGAAATCTACAGGTAACTCGACCATGGTGAGTTTTTGTGTTTTGGAAAATCAAATGGAACACTTTGGCTGAGGTGACAGATATTAATTGCTTCCAAACTGAGTTTCACTGCGATTTTCAGGTTAATTCAGTCAGAATTCCACAGGTAGTCAGCTGGAGGGGGGGATGAATCTGGGAAGAGCTGATTTCCTTGAGACTAAATCAAGCCCAATATCATTATGGATTCTTGCATTTCTTTGGCTTTTTTCTCATTTTTCTTATGTATCATGGTTTGTAGTGAATTTTCTGATGTGAGCTTTGGTTTTGAGTCTGCAATATGGAGTTCAGGGAACAAGAGGAAGGTTCTTTTTCAAACAGGGCACAGCCATTTGCTTGCTCCAGTTCTGGCTTGCTGTCATTGTTTTGGGTGCCTCAGCTGATTTTTGGTGTGTTGAGTGGCAATTTCCTAAATGTTTTCTGGGTCAGAGTTGGTTTTGCCTTCTCCCTTCCCAAATTTTGTATTCTGACGCCATACAAACAAGAGGTTGGACAGAGTAGCCATTATGAAATAAAAAAAAAACACAAGAAATAGGAGTTTGAAGCTTAGAAATCTACAGGTAACACGACCAAGGTGAGATTTTGTGTTTTGGAAAATCAAATGGAACACTTTGGCTGAGGTGACACATATTAATTGCCTCCAAACTGAGTTTCACTGCGATTTTCAGGTTAATTCTGTCAGAATTCCACAGGCAGTCAGCTGGAGGGGTGGATGAATCCGGGAAAGATGGTTTCCTTGCGACTAAATCAAGCCCAATATCATTGTGGATTCTTGCATTTCTTTGGCTTTTTTCTCATCTTTCTTATTTATCATGGTTTGTAATGAATTTTCGGATGTGAGCTTTTGTTTTGAGGCTGGATTTTGAGTTCAGGGCACCGGAGGAATGGTCCTTTTCAAACAGGGCACAGCTGTTTGCCTGCTCCAATTCTGGCTTGCTGTCATTTTATTTTGGGTGCCTCAGCTTATTTGTGGTTTCTTGAGTGGCAATTTTCTGAATGTTTTCTGGGTCTGAGTTGCTTTTGCCTTCTTCCTTGTCAAATTTTGTATTCTGACGCAATACAAACAAGAGTTTCAGCAGAGTAGCCATTATGAAATAAAAAACACAACAAATAGGCGTTTGAAGCTTAGAAATCTACAGGTAACACGACCAAGGTGAGTTTTTGCAGCATGGTACTGGTACAGAAACAGATGGATAGACCAATGGAACAGAATTGAAACACCAGAAATCAACCCAAACATCTACAGCCAACTTATATTTGATCAAGGATCTAAAACTAATTCCTGGAGCAAGGACAGTCTATTCAATAAATGGTGCTGGGAAAACTGGATTTCCACGTGCAGAAGCATGAAGCAAGACCCCTACCTTACACCTTACACAAAAATCCACTCAACATGGATTAAAGACCTAAATCTACGTCCTGACACCATTAAGTTATTAGAGAACATTGGAGAAACCCTTCAAGATATTGGCACAGGCAAAGAATTTCTGGAAAAGACCCGGGAGGCACAGACAGTCAAAGCCAAAATCAACTATTGGGATTGCATCAAATTGAGAAGTTTCTTTACTGCAAAAGAAACAGTCAGGAGAGTGAAGAGACAACCGACAGAATGGGAAAAAATATTTGCAAACTATGCAACAGATAAAGGGTTAATAACCAGAATCTACAAAGAGATCAAGAAACTCCACAAAAACAAAACCAACAACCCACTTAAGAGATGGGCCAAGGACTTCAATAGACATTTTTCAAAAGAGGAAATCCAAATGGCCAACAGGCACATGAAAAAATGTTCAAGGTCACTAGCAATCAGGGAAATGCAAATCAAAAGCACAATGAGGTTTCACCTCACCCCGGTTAGAATGGCTCACATACAGAAATCTACCAACAACAGATGCTGGCGAGGATGTGGGGAAAAAGGGACACTAACCCACTGTTGGTGGGAATGCAAACTGGTTAAGCCACTATGGAAATCAGTCTGGAGATTCCTCAGAAACCTGAATATAACCCTACCGTTCGACCCAGCCATCCCACTCCTTGGAATTTACCCAAAGGAGTTTAAATTGATAAAGAAAAAAGCGGTCTGCACCCTAATGTTTATTGCAGCACAATTCACAATAGCCAAGACCTGGAACCAACCTAAATGCCCATCAATGGTAGACTGGATAAAGAAATTATGGGATATGTATTCTTTAGAATACTATACCGCAGTAAGAAACAACGAAATCCAGTCATTTGCAACAAAATGGAGGAATCTGGAACACATCATGCTGAGTGAAGTAAGCCAGTCCCAAAGGGACAAATACCATATGTTCTCCCTGATCGGTGACAACTGACTGAACACCAAAAAGGAAACCTCCTGAAGTGAAATGGACACTATGAGAAATGGTGACTTGATCAGCATAGCCCTGACTGCTAATGGACAACTTAATACATTATCCCTCATAGTATTTTTTTTTGTCTGTTCTACTTAATATGACTGGTTTAATTCTGTAATTATCACACAGTTATTCTTAAGTGTTGAAAATTAACTGAAATGTGATCCCTGTTAAACATAAAAGTGGGAATAAGAGAGGGAAGAGATGTATAATTTGGGGCATGCTCGGGCTGACTTGCCCCAATTGGTAGAGTTGGAAACATACTAGGGGATTCCAATTCAATCCCATCAAGGTGGCATGTGCCAATGCCATCTCACTATTCCAAGTGATCAATTTCAGTTCACAATTGATCATAATGAAAGGACTAAGAGTCAAAGGGAGCACATAAACAAGTCTAGTATCTGCTAACACTAACCGATAGAATAAATAAAGGGGAGAGTGATCCAACATGGGAAGTGAGATACTCAGCAGACTCATAGAATGGCAGATGTCCTAAATAGCACTCTGGCCTCAGAATCAGCCCTAAAGGCAATCGGATCTGGCTGAAAAGCCCATGAGAGTATTTCAGGCATGGAAAGCCAAGACACTCTGGCAAAAAGATCTCTGTGAGTGAGATCCCAGTGGAAAGAACAGGTCTTCAAAGAGGGAGGTGCCTTTCTCTGAAGGGAGGAGAGAACCTCCACTTTGACTATGACCTTGTCTAAACAAGATAAGAGTCGGAGAACTCAAGGGGCTTCCATAGCCTTGGAAACTCATGACTGGTGCATAGGGAGATTACTGATGCCATAAACAGGAGTGTCAATTGGTAAAGTCAACAACAGGAGTCACTGTGCACTTACTCCTCATGTAGGATCTCTGTCCTTAATGTGCTGTACACTGAGGCTTAATGCTATAACGAGTACTCAAACAGTATATTTCACTTTGTGTTTCTATGGGGGTGCAAACTGTTGAAATCTTTACTTAATGTACACTAAACTGATCTTCTGTTAAAAAAAAAAAAAAAAAAAAGAAAAGAAACTATCAATTCCCAACTTGACTCTCACTGGGATTAAACATGACAATAGGTCTGATCTGATTTCATCATCATTTAAAAAAAAATCATCTATTATTTTTCACTTTATGTTTCTGTGTGGGAACAAACTGTTGAAATCCTTACTTAAGGTATACTAAGCTGATCTTCTGTATACTAAGATAATCGAAAATGAATCTTGACGTGAATGGAAGGGGAGAGGAAGTGGGAAAGGGGAGGGTGGTGGGTGGGAGGGACGGTATGGGGGGGAAAGCCATTGTAACCCATGAGACGTACTTTGGAAATTTATATTCATTAAATAAAAGAAAAAAAAAAAAAAAGGTGAGTTTTTGTGTTTTAGAAAATCAAATGGAACACTTTGGCTGAGGTGACAGATATTAATTGCCTCCAAAAAGAGTTTCAATGCGATTTTCAGGTTAATTCAGTCAGAATTCCACAGGCTGTCAGCTGGAGGGGTGGATGAATCCGGGAACAACCGATTTATTTACGACTCAATCAAGCCCAATAGCATTATGGATTCTTGCATTTCTTTGGCTTTTTTCTTCGTTTTCATATTTATCATCGTTTCTAATGAATTTTCTGATGTGAGTATTGGTTTTGAGGCTACAATATGGAGTTCAGAGTAACGGAGGAATGGTCTTTTTCAAACAGGGCACAGCTGTTGGCCTGCTCCAATTCTGGCTTGCTGTCATTCTTTTGAGTGCCTCAGCCGATTTGTGGATTCATGAGCGGCAATTTCCTACATGTTTTCTGAGTCTGAGTTGGTTTTGCCGCCTTCCTTCCCAAATTTTGTATTCTGACGCCATACAAACAAGAGGTTGGACAGAGTAGCCATTATGAAATAAAAAACACAACACTTAGGCGTTTGAAGCTTAGAAATCTATAGGTAACACGACCAAGGTGAGTTTTTGTGTTTTGGAAAATAAAATGGAACACTTTGGCTGATTTGAGAGATATTAATTGCCTCCAAACTGAGTTTCACTGCGATTTTCAGGTTAATTCAGTCAGAATTCCACAGGCAGTCAGCTGGAGGGGTGGATGAATCCGGGAACAGCCGGTTTCCTTGCGACTAAATCTAGCCCAATATCATTATGGATTCTTGCATTTCTTTGGATTTTTCACATTTTTCTTATTTATCATGGTTTGTAATGAATTTTGTGATGTCAGCTTTGGTTATGAGGCTGCAATATGGAGTTCAGGGCACCGGGGGAATGGTCTTTTTCAATCAGGGCACAGCTGTTAGTCTGCTCTAATTCTGGCTTGCTATCATTGCTTTGAGTGCCTCAGCCGATTTGTGGTTTCTTGAGCGGCAATTTCCTACATGTTTTCTGGGTCTGAGTTGATTTTGCCTTCTTCCTTCCCAAATTTTGTATTCTGACGCAATACAAACAAGAGTTTTTGCAGAGTAGCCATTTTGTAATGAAAAACATAGCATATAGGCGTTTGAAGCTTAGAAATCTACAGGTAACACGACCAAGGTGAGGTTATGTGTTTTGGATAATAAAATGGTCTGAGGTGACAGATATTAATTGCCTCCAAACTGAGTTTCACTGCGATTTTCAGGTGAATTCAGTCAGAATTCCACAGGCAGTCAGCTGCAGTGGTCGATGAATCCAGGAACAGCCGGTTTCCTTGAGACTAAATCAAGCCCAATATCATTATGCATTCTTGGAATTCTTTGGCTTTTCTCATTTTCCTTATTTTTCATGGTTTGTAATGAATTTTCTGATGTGAGCTTTGGTTTTGAGGCTGCAATATGGAGTTCAGGGCACCGGAGGAATGGTCTTTTTCAAACACGGCACAGCTGTTGGCCTGCTCCAATTCTGGCTTGCTGTCATTGTTTTGAGTGCCTCAGCCGATTTGTGGTTTTTTGAGCGGCAATTTCTTAAATGTTTTCTGGGTCTGAGTTGGTTTTGCCTTCTTCCTTCCCAAATTTTGTATTCTGACGCAATACAAACAAGAGTTTGTTTAAAGTAGCCATTATGAAATAAAAAACACCACAAATAGGCGTTTTAAGCTTAGAAATCTACAGGTAACACGACTAAAGGGAGTTTTTGTGTTTTGGAAAATACAATGGAACACTTTGGCTAGGTGACAGTTATTAATTGCCTCCAAACTGAGTTTCACTGCGATATTCAGGTTAATTCAGTCAGAATTCCACAGGCAGTCCGCTGAAGGGGTGGATGAATCCGGGAACAGCCGGTTTCCTTGCGACTAACTCAAGCCCAATATCATTATGGATTCTTGCATTTTTTGGCTTTGTTCTCCGTTTTCTTATTTATCATGGTTTGTAATGAATTTTCTGATGTGATCTTTGGTTTTGAGGCTGGCATATTGAGTTCAGGGCACCGGAGGAATGGTCTTTTTCAAACAGGGCACAGCTGTTGGCCTGCTCCAATTCTGGCTTGCTGTCATTGTTTTAAGTATCTCAGCCGATTTGTGGCTTCTTGAGCGGAAATTTTTAATGTTTTCTGGACAGAGTAGCCATTATGAAATAAAAAATACAACTAATAGGCGTTTGAATCTTAGAAATCTACAGGTAACACGAGCAAGGTGAGTTTTTGTGTTTTGGATAATAAAATGGTCTGAGGTGACAGATATTAATTGCCCCCAAACTGAGTTTCACTGCGATTTTCAGGTTAATTCAGTCAGAATTCCACAGGCAGTCACCTGGAGGGGTGGATGAATCCAGGAACAGCCGGTTTCCTTGCGACTAAATCAAGCCCAATATCATTATGGATTCTTGCATTTGTTTGGCTTTTTTCTCATTTTTCTTATTTATCATGGTTTGTAATGCATTTTCTGATGTCAGCTTTGGTTTTGAGGCTGCAATATGGAGTTCAGGGCACCGGGGCAATGGTCTTTTTCAAACACGGCACAGCTGTTGGCCTGCTCCAATTCTGGCTTGCTGTCATTGTTTTGAATGCCTCAGCCGATTAGTGGTTTCTTGAGCGGCAATTTCCAAAATGTTTTCTGGGTCTGAGTTGGTTTTGCCTTCTTCCTTCCCAAATGTTGTATTCTGACACAATACAAACAAGAGTTTGGGCAGAGTAGCTATTATGAAATAAAAAACACAACAAATAGGCTTTTGAAGCTTAGAAATCTACAGGTAACACGACCAAGGGGAGTTTTTGTGTTTTGGAAAATCAAATGGAACACTTTGGCTGAGGTGACAGTTATTTACTGCCTCCAAACGGAGTTTCACTGCGATATTCAGGTTAATTCAGTCAGAATTCCACAGGCAGTCAGCTGGAGGGGTGGATGAATCCGGGAACAGCCGGTTTCCTTGTGACTGAACCAAGCCCAATATCATTATGGATTCTTGCATTTCTTTGGCTTTTCTCTCATTTTTCTTATTTATCATGGTTTGTAATGAATTTTCTGATGTCAGCTTTGGTTTTGAGGCTGCAATATGGAGTTCAGGACACCGGAGGAATAGTCTTTTTCAAACAGGGCACAGCTGTTGGCCTGCTCCAATTCTGGCTTACTGTCATTGTTTTGAGTGTCTCAGCCGATTAGTGGTTTCTTGAGCGGCAATTTCCTAAATGTTTTCTGGGTCTGAGTTGGTTTTGCCTTCTTCCTTCCCAAATTTTGTATTCTGACGCAATACAAACAAGAGTTTGGGCAGAGTAGCCATTATGAAATAAAAAACACTACAAATAGGCGTTCGAAGCTCAGAAATCTACAGGTAACAGGACAAGATGAGGTTTTGTATTTTGGCAAATAAAATGGAACACTTTGGCTGAGGTGACAGATATTAATGGCCTCCAAACCGAATTTCACTGCGATTTTCAGGTTAATTCAGTTAGAATTCCACAGGCAGTCAGCTGGAGGTGTGGATGAATCTGGGTACAGCCAATTTCCTTGCGACTAAATCAAGCCCAATATCATTATGGATTCTAGCATTTCTTTGGCTTTTTTCTCATTTTTCTTATTTATCATGGTTTGTAATGAATTTTCTGATGTGAGCTTTGGTTTTGAGGCTGCAATATGGAGTTCAGGGCACAAGAGGAAGGTTATTTTTCAAAAAGGGCACAGCTGTTGACTTGCTCCAATTCTGCCTTGCTGTCATTGTTTTGGGTGCCTTAGCTGACTTTTGGTTTCTTGAGCAGCAATTTCCTAAATGTTTTCTGTGTCTGAGAGGTTTTTGCCTTCTTCCTTCCCAAATTTTGTATTGTGACGCAATACAAACATGTGTTCAGACAGAGTACCGATTATGAAATAAAAAACACAACAAATAGGCGTTTGAAGGTTATGATTCTACAGGTATCATGACCAAGGTGAGTTTTTGAGTTTTGAAAAATCAAATGGAACACTTTGGCTGAGGTGACAGATATTAATTGCCTTCAAACTGAGTTTCACTGCATTTTTCAGGTTAATTCAGTCAGAATTCCACAGGCAGTCAGCAGGAGGGGTGGATGAATCCGGGAACAGCCCGTTTCCTTGCGACTAAATCAAGTCCAATATCATTATGGATTCTTGCATTTCTTTGGCTTTTTTCTCATTTTTCTTATTTGTAATGGTTTGTAATGCATTTTCTGATGTGAGCTTTGGTTTTGAGGCTGGCATATTGAGTTCAGGGCACAAGAGGATGGTTCTGTTTCAATCAGGGCATAGTTGTTGATTTGCTCCAATTCCGGCTTGCTGTCATTGTTTTGGATGCCTCAGAAGATTCGTGGTTTCTTGAGTGGCAATTTCATAAATGTTTTCTGTGTCTGAGTTGGATTTGCCTTCTTATTCCCAAATTTTGTATTCTGATGCAATGCAAAGAAGAGTTTGGACAGAGTAGCCATTATGAAATAAACAACACAACAAATAGGCATTTGAAGCTTGGAAATCTACAGGTAACAAGACCAAGGTGAGTTTTTGTGTTTTGGAAAATCAAATGGAACACTTTGGCTGAGGTGACAGATATTAATTGCCTCCAAACTGAGTTTCACTGCAATTTTCAGGTTAATTCAGTCAGAATTCCACACGCAGTCAGCTGGTGTGTTGGATGAATCCGGGAACAGCCGGTTTCCTTGCAACTAAATCCAGCTCAATATCATTATGGTTTCTTGCATTTCTTGGCTTTTTTCTCATTTTTCTTATGTATCGTGGTTTGTAATGAATTTCCTGATGTGAGCTTTGGTTTTGAGGCTGGAATATGGAGTTCAGGGTACGGGAAGAATGGCCTTTTTCAATCAGGACTCAGCTGATTGCCTCCTCCAATTCTGGCTTGCTGTCATGGTTTTGGGAGCCTCAGCTGACTTTTGGTTTCTTGAGTGGCAATTTCCTAAATGTTTTCTGGGTCTGAGTTGGCTTTGCCTTCTACCTTCCGAAATTTTGTATGTTGATGCAATACAAGCAAGATTTTGGACAGAGTAGCCATTATGAAATAAACAACACAACAAATAGGCGTTTGACGCTTTGAAATCTATAGGAAACATGACCAAAGTGAGTTTTTTTGTTTTGGAAAATAAAATGGAAAACTTTGGCTGAGGTGACAGATATTAATTGTCTCCAAACCGAATTTCACTGCCATTTTGAGGTTAATTCAGTCAGAATCCCTATTCACTCAGCTGGGAGTTGTGGATGAATCTGGAAACAGCTGTTTACTTAGGAATAAATCAAGCCCAATATCACTAAGAAAACTTGCATTTCTTTGGCTTTTTTCTGATTTTTCCTATTTATCATGGTTTGAAATGAATTTTCTGATGTGAGCTTTGGTTTTGTGGCTGGCATATTGAGTTTAGGGCACAAGAGGAAGGTTCTTTTTCAATCAGGGCACAGCTGTTGGCGTGCTCCAGTTCTGCTTGCTGTCATTGTTTTGGATTCCTTAGCTGATTTGTGGATTCTTTTTCTGCAGTTTCCTAAATGTTTTCTGGGTCTGAGTCGGATTTGCCTTCTTATTCCCAAATTTTGTATTCTGACGCAATACAAGCAAGATTTTGGACAGAGTAGCCATTATGAAAGAAAAAAAAAAAAACACGGTAAATTGCCCTTTCAGGATTAGAAGTCTACAGGCAACACGACTAAGATGAGTGTTTGTGTTTTGGAAAATGACATGGAACCCTTCTGCTGAGGGGACAGATACTAATTCCCTCCAAATTGAGTGTGAGTGCGATTTTGAGGCGAATTTAGTCAGAATTCCAAAGTCAGTCTGTGGAAGGGGGGGATGAATCCAGAAACAGCCTGTTTCCTTCTGTCTAAATCCAGCCAAATACCACAAAGGACGCTTGAATTACTTTGGCTTTCTCAGATTTCCCTTATTTATCATTGTTTGTAATGATTTTTTTTTTATGAGCTTTGGTTTTGAGGCTGGAATATGGAGTTCAGGGCACTGGATTAATGGTCTAGTTCAATCAGGGCACAGCTGTTGGCTTGCTCCAATTCTGGCTTGCTTTCAAGGTTTTGGGTGCCTCAGCCCATTTGTGGTTTCTTGAGCGGCAATTTCCTACATGTTTTCTGGCTCTGAGTAGGTTTTGCCTTCTTCCTTCCCAAATTTTGTATTCTGGCGTAATACAAACAAGAGTTTGGACAGAGTAGCCATTATGAAATAAAAAACACAACAAATATGCGTTTGAAGCTTATATATGTACTGGTCACAAGACCAAGGTATGATTTTTTGTTTTCGAAATTAAAATTGAACACTCTGGCTGAGGTGACAGATATTAATTGCCTCCAAAACCGAGTTTCACTGTGATTTTCAGATTAATTCAGTTAATTCAGTTAGGATTCCACAGGCTTGCATTTCTTTGGCTTTTTCTCATTTCCCTTATTTATCATGGTTTGTAATGAATTTTCTGATGTGAGCTTTGGTTTTGAGGCTGGAATATGGAGTTCAGGGTACTGGAGGAATGGTCTTTTTCAAACAGGGCACAGCTGTTGGCTTGCTCCAATTCTGGCTTGCTTCATTGTTTTGGGTGCCTCAGCTCAATTTTGGTTTGTTGAGCGGCAATTTCCTAAATGTTTTCTTGGTCTGATTTGGTTTTGCCTTCCTCCTTCCCAAATTTTGTATTCTGACGCCATACAAACATGAGTTTGGGCAGAGTACCGATTATGAAATACAAAACACAACAAATGGGCATTTGAAGCTTAAAAATCGACAGGTTACATGACCTATAGGCGTTTGAAGCTTATATATGTACAGGTAACACGAGCAAGGTAAGTTTTTGTGTTTTCGAAAGTAAAATTGAACACTCTGGCTGAGGTAACAGATATTAATTGCCTCCAAAACCGAGTTTCACTGCGATTTTTTTGTTAATTCATTCAGAAACCAAAGACACTCAGTTGGGAGGTGTGGATGAATCTGGAAACAGCCGTTTACATGGCCATAATTCAAGCCCAATATCCCTAAGAACTCCTGCATTTCTTTGGCTTTTTTCTCATTTTTCTTATTTATCATGGTTTGTAATGAATTTTCTGATGTGAGCTTTGGATTTGAGGCTGGCATATGGAGTTCAGGGCACAAGAGGAAGGTTCTTTTTCAATCAGGGCACAGCTGTTGTCTTTCTCCAATTCTGGCTTGCTGTCATTGTTGAGGGTTCCTCAGCTGACTTTTGGTTCTTGAGTGGCAATTTCCTAAAGGTTTTCTGTGTCTGAGTTGGTTTTGCCTTCTTCCTTCCCAAATTTTGTATTCTGACGCAATACAAACAAGAGTTTGGACAGAGTAGCAATTATGAAATAAAAAACAAAACAAATAGGCATTTGAAGTTTTGAAATCTACAGGTAAGAAGACTAAGGTGAGTTTTTGAGTTTTGGAAGATAAAATGGAACACTTTGGCTGAGGTGACAGATATTAATTGCCTCCAAACTGAGTTTCAATGCGATTTTTTTGTTAATTCATTCAGAAACCAAAGACACTCAGTTGGGAGGTGTGGATGAATCTGGAAACAGCCGTTTACATGGCAAAAAATCAAGCCCAATATTACTAAGAACTCCTGCATTTCTTTGGCTTTTTTCTCATTTTTCTTCTTTATCATGGTTTGTAATGAATTTTCTGATGTGAGCTTTGGTTTTGAGGCTGGTATATTGAGCTCAGGGCACAAGAGGAAGGTTCTTTTTCAATCAGGGCACAACTGTTGGCTTGCTGCAATTCTGGCTTGCTGTCATTGTTTTGGGTGCCTCAGCCGATTAGTGGTTTCTTGAGCGGCAATTTCCTAAATGTTTTCTGGGTCTCAGTCGGTTTGGCCTTCTTATTCCCAAATTTTGTATTCTGAATCAATACAAGCAAGATTTTGGCAGAGTAGCCATTATGAAAGAAAAAAAAAAAAAACACAGCAAATTGCCCTTTCAGGATTAGAAATCTACAGGCAACGCGACCAAGATGAGTTTCTGTGTTTTGGAAAATGACATGGAACACTTCTGCTGAGGGGACAGATTCTAATTCCCTCCAAATTGAGTGTGAGTGCGATTTTGAGGTGAATTCAATCAGAATTCCAAAGTCTGTCTGTGGAAGGGGGGGATGAATCTGGAAACAGCCAGTTTCTTTGTGTCTAAATCCAGCCAAATACCACAAAGGACTCTTGAATTTCTTTGGCTTTCTCAGATTTCCCTTATTTATCGTGGTTTGTAATGAATTTTCTGATGTGAGCTTTGGTTTTGAGGCTGGTATATTGAGTTCAGGACACAAGAGGAAGGTTCTTTTTCAATCAGGGCACAGCTGTTGGCTTGCTCCAATTCTGTCTTGCTTTCAAGGTTTTGGGTGCCTCAGCTGATTTGTGGTTTCTTGAGCGGCAATTTCCTAAATGTTTTCTGGGTCTGAGTTGGTTTTGCCTTGTTCCTTTCCAAATTTTGTATTCTGACGTAATACAAACAAGAGTTTGGACAGAGTAGCCATTATGAAATAAAAAAACACAACAAATAGGCGTTTGAAGCTTATATATGTACAGGTAACACGAGCAAGGTAAGTTTTTGTGTTTTCGAAAGTAAAATTGAACACTCTGGCTGAGGTGACAGATATTAATTGCCTCCAAAACCGAGTTTCACTGCGATTTTTTTGTTAATTCATTCAGAAACCAAAGACACTCAGTTGGGAGGTGTGGATGAATCTGGAAACAGCCGTTTACATGGCCATAATTCAAGCCCAATATCCCTAAGAACAACTGCATTTCTTTGGCATTTTCTCATTTTTCTTATTTATCATGGTTTGTAATGAATTTTCTGATGTGAGCTTTGGTTTTGAGGCTGGTATATTGAGTTCAGGGCACAAGAGGAAGGTTCTTTTTCAATCAGGGCACAGCTGTTGGCTTTCTCCAATTCTGGCTTGCTGTCATTGTTGTGGGTTCTTCAGCTGACTTTTGGTTTCTTGAGTGGCAATTTCCTAAATGTTTTCTGGGTCTGAGTTGGTTTTGCCTTCTTCCTTCCCAAATTTTGTATTCTGACGCAATACAAACAAGAGTTTGGACAGAGTAGCAATTATGAAAAAAAAAAACAAAACAAATAGGCATTTGAAGTTTTGAAATCTACAGGTAAGAAGACTAAGGTGAGTTTTTGAGTTTTGGAAGATAAAATGGAACACTTTGGCTGAGGTGACAGATATTAATTGCCTCCAAACCGAGTTTCACTGCGATTTTCAGGTTAATTCAGTCAGAAAGCACAGACACTCAGCTGGGAGGTGTGGATGAATCTGGAAACAGCCGTTTACATGGCAATAAATCAAGCCCAATATTACTAAGAACTCCTGCATTTATTTGGCTTTTTTCTCATTTTTCTTATTTATCATGGTTTGTAATGAATTTTCTGATGTGAGCTTTGGTTTTGAGGCTGGTATATTGAGTTCAGGGCACAAGAGGAAGGTTCTTTTTCAATCAGGGCACAGCTGTTGGCTTGCTGCAATTCTGGCTTGCTGTCATTGTTTTGGGTGCCTCAGCCGATTTGTGGTTTCTTGAGTGGCAATTTCCTAAATGTTTTCTGGGTCTGAGTCGGTTTTGCCTTCTTATTCCCAAATTTTGTATTCTGATGCAATACAAGCAAGATTTTGGCAGAGTAGCCATTATAAAAGAAAAAAAAAAAAAACACAGCAAATTGCCCTTTCAGGATTAGAAATCTACAGGCAACGCGACCAAGATGAGTTTCTGTGTTTTGGAAAATGACATGGAACACTTCTGCTGAGGGGACAGATTCTAATTCCCTCCAAATTGAGTGTGAGTGCGATTTTGAGGTGAATTCAATCAGAATTCCAAAGTCTGTCTGTGGAAGGGGGGGATGAATCTGGAAACAGCCAGTTTCCTTGTGTCTAAATCCAGCCAAATACCACAAAGGACTCTTGAATTTCTTTGGCTTTCTCAGATTTCCCTTATTTATCATGGTTTGTAATGAATTTTCTGATGGGAGCTTTGGTTTTGAGGCTGCAATATGGAGTTCTGGGCACTGGATTAATGGTCTTGTTCAATCAGGGCACAGCTGTTGGCTTGCTCCAATTCTGTCTTGCTTTCAAGGTTTTGGGTGCCTCAGCTGATTTGTGGTTTCTTGAGCAGCAATTTCCTAAATGTTTCCTGGGTCTGAGTTGGTTTTGCCTTCTTCTTTCCCAAATTTAGTATTCTGATGCAATACAAACAAGAGTTTGGACAGAGTAGCCATTATGAAATAAACAACACAACAAATAGGCGTTTCAAGATTTTAAATCTGCAGGTAACACGACCAAAGTGAGTTTTTTTGTTTTGGAAAATAAAATGGAAAACTTTGGCTGAGGTGACAGATATTAATTGCCTCCAAACGGAGTTTCACTGTGATTTTCGGGTTCATTCTGTGAGAATTCCAAGGGAGTCAGCTTTAGGCGTGGATGAATCTGGGAACTGCTGGCTTCCTTGCGACTAAATCAAGCCCAATATCATTATGGATTCTTGCATTTCTTTGGCTTTTTTTCTGATTTTTCTTATTTATCATTGTTTGTAATGAATTTTCTGATGTGAGCTTTGGTTTTGAGGCTGCAATATGGAGTTCAGGGCACAAGAGGAAGGTTCTTTTTCAATCAGGGCACAGCTGTTGTCTTGCTGCAATTCTGCTTGCTGTCATTGTTTTGGGTGCCTCAGCTGATTTGTGGATTCTTGTGTTGCAGTTTCCTAAATGTTTTCTGGGTCTGAGTCGGATTTGCCTTCTTATTCCCAAATTTTGTATTCTGATGCAACATAAGCAAGATTTTGGACAGAGTAGCCATTATGAAAGAAAAAAAAAACACAGCAAATTGCCCTTTCAGGATTAGAAATCTATAGGCAACACGACCAAGATGAGTTTCTGTGTTTTGGAAAATGACATGGAACCCTTCTGCTGAGGGGACAGATTCTAATTCCCTCCAAATTGAGTGTGAGTGCGATTTTGAGGTGAATTCAATCAGAATTCCAAAGTCTGTCTGTGGAAGGGGGGGGATGAATCCGGAAACAGCCAGTTTCCTTCTGTCTAAATCCAGCCAAATACCACAAAGGACTCTTGAATTTCTTTGGCTTTCTCAGATTTCCCTTATTTATCATGGTTTCTAATGAATTTTCTGATGTGAGCTTTGGTTTTGAGGATGGAATATGGAGTTCAGGGCACTGGATTAATGGTCTTGTTCAATCAGGGCACAGCTGTTGGCTTGCTCCAATTCTGTCTTGCTTTCAAGGTTTTGGGTGCCTCAGCCGATTTGTGGTTTCTTGAGTGGCAATTTCCTAAATGTTTTCTGGGTCTGAGTTGGTTTTCCCTTCTTCCTTCCCACATTTTGTATTCTGACGCAATACAAACAAGAGTTTTGACAGAGTAGCCATTATGAAATAAAAAAAAAAAAAAAACAAATTAGCGTTTGAAGCTTATAAATCTAAGGGTAACATGACCAAGGTGAGTTTTTGTGATTTGGAAAATAAAATGGAACACTTTGGCTGAGGTGACTGATATTATTGCCTCCAAACTGAGTCTTACTGCGATTTTCAGGTTAATTCAGTCGGAATTCCACAGGCAGTCAGCTGGAGCTGTGGATGAATCTGGGAACAGCCGGTTTCCTTGCAACTAAATCAAGCCCACTATCATTATGGATTCTTGCATTTCTTTGGCTTTTTCTCCATTTTCTTATTTATCATGGTTTGTAATGAATTTTCTGATGTGAGCTTTGGTTTTGAGGCTGGTATATTGAGTTCAGGGCACAAGAGGGAGGTTCTTTTTCAATCAGGGCACAGCTGTTGGCTTGCTCCAATTCTGGCTTGCTGTCATTGTTTTGGGTGCCTCAGCCGATTTGTGGTTTCTTGAGCGGCAATTTCCTTAATGTTTTCTGGGTCTGAGTCGGTTTTGCCTTCTTATTCCCATATTTTGTATTCTGATGCAATACAAGCAAGATTTGGACAGAGTAGCCATTATGAAAGAAAAAAAAAAAAACACAGAAATTGCCCTTTCAGGATTAGAAATCTGCTGGCAACATGATCAAGATGAGTTTCTGTGTTTTGGAAAGTGACATGGAACCCTTCTGCTGAGGGGACAGATTCTAATTCCCTCCAAATTGAGTGTGAGTGCAATTTTGAGGTGAAATCAATCAGAATTCCAAAGTCAGTCAGTGGAAGGGGGGGATGAATCTTTAAACAGCCAGTTTCCTTGAGTCTAAATCAAGCCAAATATCACTAAGAACTCGTGCATTTCTTTGGCTTTTGTCTCATTTTTCTGATTTATCATGGTTTGTAATGAATTTTCTGATGTGAACTTTGGTTTTGAGGCTGGCATATTGAGTTCAGGGCACCGGATCAATGGTCTTTTTCAAACAGGACACAGCTGTTGGCTTGTTGCAATTCTGGCTTGCTGTCATTGTTTTGCGTGCCTCAGCTGTTTTTGGTTTCTTTAGTGGCAATTTCCTACATGTTTTCTGGGTCTGAGTTGGTTTTGCCTTCTTCCTTCCCAAATTTTGTATTCTGACGTAATACAAACAAGAGTTTGGACAGAGTAGCCATTATGAAATAAAAAACACAACAAATATGCGTTTGAAGCTTATATATGTACATGTAACACGAGCAAGGTAAGTTTTTGTGTTTTCGAAAGTAAAATTGAACACTCTGGCTGAGGTGACAGATATTAATTGCCTCCAAAACCGAGTTTCACTGCGATTTTTTTGTTAATTCATTCAGAAACCAAAGACACTCAGTTGGGAGGTGTGGATGTATCTGGAAACAGCCGTTTACATGGCCATAATTCAAGCCCAATATCCCTAAGAACTCCTGCATTTCTTTGGCTTTTTTCTCATTTTTCTTATTTATCATGGTTTGTAATGAATTTTCCGATGTGAGCTTTGCTTTTGAGGCTGGCATATGGAGTTCAGGGCACAAGAGGAAGGTTCTTTTTCAATCAGGGCACAGCTGTTGTCTTTCTCCAATTCTGGCTTGCTGTCATTGTTGTGGGTTCCTCAGCTGACTTTTGGTTTCTTGAGTGGCAATTTCCTAAATGTTTTCTGGCTCTGACACGGTTTTTCCTTCTTATTCCCAAATTTTGTATTCTGACGCAATACAAACAAGAGTTTGGACAGAGTAGCAATGATGAAATAAAAAACACAACAAATAGGCATTTGAAGCTTAGAAATCTACAGGTAAGAAGACTAAGGTGAGTTTTTGAGTTTTGGAAAATAAAATGGAACACTTTGGCTGAGGTGACAGATATTAATTGCCTCCAAACCGAGTTTCACTGCGATTTTCAGGTTAATTCAGTCAGAAACCACAGACACTCAGCTGGGAGGTGTGGATGAATCTGGAAACAGCCGTTTACATGGCAATAAATCAAGCCCAATATTACTAAGAACTCCTGCATTTCTTTGGCTTTTTTCTCATTTTTCTTATTTATCATGGTTTGTAATGAATTTTCTGATGTCAGCTTTGGTTTTGAGGCTGCAATATGGAGTTCAGGGCACCGGAGGGATAGTCTTTTTCAAACAGGGCACAGCTGTTGGCCTGCTCCAATTCTGGCTTGCTGTCATTGTTTTGAGTGCCTCAGCCGATTAGTGGTTTCTTGAGCGGCAATTTCCTAAATGTTTTCTGGGTCTGAGTTGGTTTTCCCTTCTTCCTTCCCACATTTTGTATTCTGACGCAATACAAACAAGAGCTTGGGCAGAGTAGCCATTATGAAATAAAAAACAAAACAAATAGGCATTTGAAGCTTTGAAATCTACAGGTAAGAAGACTAAGGTGAGTTTTTGAGTTTTGGAAGATAAAATGGAACACTTTGGCTGAGGTGACAGATATTAATTGCCTCCAAACCGAGTTTCACTGTGATATTCAGGTTAATTCAGTCAGAAACCACAGACACTCAGCTGGGAGGTGTGGATGAATCTGGAAACAGCCGTTTACATGGCAATAAATCAAGCCCAATATTACTAAGAACTCCTGCATTTCTTTGGCTTTTTTCTCATTTTTCTTATTTATCATGGTTTGTAATGAATTTTCTGATGTGAGCTTTGGTTTTGAGGCTGGTATATTGAGTTCAGGGCACAAGAGGAAGGTTCTTTTTCAATCAGGGCACAGCTGTTGGCTTGCTCCACTTCTGGCTTGCTGTCATTGTTTTGGGTGCCTCAGCCGATTTGTGGTTTCTTGAGCGGCAATTTCCTAAATGTTTTCTGGGTCTGAGTCGGTATTGCCTTCTTCCTTCCCAAATTTTGTATTCTGATGCAATACAAGCAAGATTTTGGCAGAGTAGCCATTATGAAAGAAAAAAAAAAAAAAACACAGCAAATTGCCCTTTCAGGATTAGAAATCTACAGGCAACGCGACCAAGATGAGTTTCTGTGTTTTGGAAAATGACATGGAACACTTCTGCTGAGGGGACAGATTCTAATTCCCTCCAAATTGAGTGTGAGTGCGATTTTGAGGTGAATTCAATCAGAATTCCAAAGTCTGTCTGTGGAAGGGGGGGATGAATCTTTAAACAACCAGTTTCTTTGTGTCTAAATCCAGCCAAATACCACAAAGGACTCTTGAATTTCTTTGGCTTTCTCAGATTTCCCTTATTTATCATGGTTTGTAATGAATTTTCTGATGTGAGCTTTGGTTTTTAGGCTGGCATATTGAATTTTTGTGCACAAGAGGGAGGTTCTTTTTCAATCAGGGCACAGCTGTTGTCTTGCTGCAATTCTGCTTGCTGTCATTGTTTTGGGTGCCTCAGCTGATTTGTGGATTCTTGTGCTGCAGTTTCCTAAATGTTTTCTAGGTCTGAGTCGGATTTGCCTTCTTATTCCCAAATTTTGTATTCTGATGCAACATAAGCAAGATTTGGACAGAGTAGCCATTATGAAAGAAAAAAAAACACAGCAAATTGCCCTTTCAGGATTAGAAATCTATAGGCAACACGACCAAGATGAGTTTCTGTGTTTTGGAAAATGACATGGAACCCTTCTGCTGAGGGGACAGATTCTAATTCCCTCCAAATTGAGTGTGAGTGCGATTTTGAGGTGAATTCAATCAGAATTCCAAAGTCTGTCTGTGGAAGGGGGGGATGAATCCGCAAACAGCCAGTTTCCTTCTGTCTAAATCCAGCCAAATACCAAAAAGGACTCTTGAATTTCTTTGGCTTTCTCAGATTTCCCTTATTTATCATGGTTTCTAATGAATTTTCTGATGTGAGCTTTGGTTTTGAGGATGGAATATGGAGTTCAGGGCACTGGATTAATGGTCTTGTTCAATCAGGGCACAGCTGTTGGCTTGCTCCAATTCTGTCTTGCTTTCAAGGTTTTGGGTGCCTCAGCCGATTTGTGGTTTCTTGAGCGGCAATTTGCTAAATGTTTTCTGGGTCTGAGTTGGTTTTCCCTTCTTCCTTCCCACATTTTGTATTCTGACGCAATACAAACAAGAGTTTGGACAGAGTAGCCTTCATGAAATAAAAAAAAAAAAACAACAAATTAGCGGTTGAAGCTTATGAATCTAAGGGTAACACGACCAAGGTGAGTTTTTGTGATTTGGAAAATCAAATGGAACACTTTGGCTGAGGTGACTGATATTATTGCCTCCAAACTGAGTCTTACTGCGATTTTCAGGTTAATTCAGTCAGAATTCCACAGGCAGTCAGCTGGAGGGGTGGATGAATCCGGGAACAGCCGGTTTCCTTGCAACTAATTCAAGCCACTATGATTATGGATTCTTGCATTTCTTTGGCTTTTTTCTCTTTTTTCTTATTTATGATGATTTGTAATGAATTTTCTGATGTGAGCTTTGGTTTTGAGGCTGGCATATTGAGTTCAGGGCACAAGAGGAAGGTTCTTTTTCAATCAGGGCACAGCTGTTGGCTTGCTCCAATTCTGGCTTGCTGTCATTGTTTTGGGAACCTCAGCCGATTTGTGGTTTCTTGAGTGGCAATTTCCTTAATGTTTTCTGGGTCTGAGTCGGTTTTGCCTTCTTATTCCCATATTTTGTATTCTGATTCAATACAAGCAAGATTTGGACAGAGTAGCCATTATGAAAGAAAAAAAAAACACAGAAATTGCCCTTTCAGGATTAGAAATCTACTGGCAACGTGATCAAGATTAGTTTCTGTGTTTTGGAAAGTGACATGGAACCCTTCTGCTGAGGGGACAGATTCTAATTCCCTCCAAATTGAGTGTGAGTGCAATTTTGAGGTGAAATCAATCAGAATTCCAAAGTCAGTCAGTGGAAGGGGGGGATGAATCTTTAAACAGCCAGTTTCCTTGTGTCTAAATCCAGCCAAATATCACTAAGAACTCATGCATTTCTTTGGCTTTTGTCTCATTTTTCTTATTTATCATGGTTTGTAATGAATTTTCTGATGTGAGCTTTGGTTTTGAGGCTGGCATATTGAGTTCAGGGCACCGGATCAATGGTCTTTTTCAAACAGGACACAGCTGTTTGCTTGTTGCAATTCTGGCTTGCTGTCATTGTTTTGCGTGCCTCAGCTGTTTTTGGTTTCTTTAGCGGCAATTTCCTACATGTTTTCTGGGTCTGAGTTGGTTTTGCCTTCTTCCTTCCCAAATTTTGTATTCTGACGTAATACAAACAAGAGTTTGGACAGAGTAGCCATTATGAAATAAAAAACACAACAAATATGCGTTTGAAGCTTATATATGTACATGTAACACGAGCAAGGTAAGTTTTTGTGTTTTCGAAAGTAAAATTGAACACTCTGGCTGAGGTGACAGATATTAATTGCCTCCAAAACCGAGTTTCACTGCGATTTTTTTGTTAATTCATTCAGAAACCAAAGACACTCAGTTGGGAGGTGTGGATGAATCTGGAAACAGCCGTTTACATGGCCATAATTCAAGCCCAATATCCCTAAGAACTCCTGCATTTCTTTGGCTTTTTTCTCATTTTTCTTATTTATCATGGTTTGTAATGAATTTTCCGATGTGAGCTTTGCTTTTGAGGCTGGCATATGGAGTTCAGGGCACAAGAGGAAGGTTCTTGTTCAATCAGGGCACAGCTGTTGTCTTTCTCCAATTCTGGCTTGCTGTCATTGTTGTGGGTTCCTCAGCTGACTTTTGGTTTCTTGAGTGGCAATTTCCTAAATGTTTTCTGGGTCTGACACGGTTTTTCCTTCTTATTCCCAAATTTTGTATTCTGACGCAATACAAACAAGAGTTTGGACAGAGTAGCAATGATGAAATAAAAAACACAACAAATAGGCATTTGAAGCTTAGAAATCTACAGGTAAGAAGACTAAGGTGAGTTTTTGAGTTTTGGAAAATAAAATGGAACACTTTGGCTGAGGTGACAGATATTAATTGCCTCCAAACCGAGTTTCACTGCGATTTTCAGGTTAATTCAGTCAGAAACCACAGACACTCAGCTGGGAGGTGTGGATGAATCTGGAAACAGCCGTTTACATGGCAATAAATCAAGCCCAATATTACTAAGAACTCCTGCATTTCTTTGGCTTTTTTCTCATTTTTCTTATTTATCATGGTTTGTAATGAATTTTCTGATGTCAGCTTTGGTTTTGAGGCTGCAATATGGAGTTCAGGGCACCGGAGGGATAGTCTTTTTCAAACAGGGCACAGCTGTTGGCCTGCTCCAATTCTGGCTTGCTGTCATTGTTTTGAGTGCCTCAGCCGATTAGTGGTTTCTTGAGCGGCAATTTCCTAAATGTTTTCTGGGTCTGAGTTGGTTTTCCCTTCTTCCTTCCCACATTTTGTATTCTGACGCAATACAAACAAGAGCTTGGGCAGAGTAGCCATTATGAAATAAAAAACAAAACAAATAGGCATTTGAAGCTTTGAAATCTACAGGTAAGAAGACTAAGGTGAGTTTTTGAGTTTTGGAAGATAAAATGGAACACTTTGGCTGAGGTGACAGATATTAATTGCCTCCAAACCGAGTTTCACTGCGATATTCAGGTTAATTCAGTCAGAAACCACAGATACTCAGCTGGGAGGTGCAGATGAATCTGGAAACAGCCGTTTACATGGCAATAAATCAAGCCCAATATTACTAAGAACTCCTGCATTTCTTTGCCTTTTTTCTCTTTTTTCTTATTTATCATGGTTTGTAATGAATTTTCTGATGTGAGCTTTGGTTTTGAGTCTGGCATATTGAGTTCAGGGCACAAGAGGAAGGTTTTTTTCAATCAGGGCACAGCTGTTGGCTTGTTCCACTTCTGTCTTGTTTTAAGTTTTTGGGTGCCTCAGCGGTGTTTGGTTTCTTGAGAGGCAATTTCCTAAATGTTTTCTGGATCTGAGTTGGTTTTGCCTTCTTCCTTCCCAAATTTTGTATTCTGACGCAATACAAACAAGAGTTTGGACAGAATAATGAATTTTCTGATGTGAGCTTTGGTTTTGAGGCTGCAATATGGAATTCAGTGCACAAGAGAATGCTTCATTTTCAATCAGGGCACAGCTGTTGGCTTGCTCCAATTCTGGCTTGCTGTCATTGGTTTAGGTGCCCCAGCCGATTTGAGGTTTCTTGAGCAGCAATTTCCTAAATGTTTTCTGGGTCTGAGTTGGTTTTGCCTTCTTATTCCCAAATTTTGTATTCTGACGCAATACAAACAAGAGTTTGGACAGAGTAGACATTATGAAATAAAAAACACAACACATAGGCATTTGAAGCTTAAAAATCTACAGGTAACACGAACAAGGTGAGTTTTTGTGTTTTGGAAAATAAAATGGAACACTTTGGCTGAGGTGACAGTTATATATTGCCTCCAAACTGAGTTTCACTGCGAATTTCAGGTTAATTTAGTCAGAAGTCTACAGGCAGTCAGCTTTAGGGTTGGATGAATCCGGGAACAGCCGGTTTCCTTGAGACTAAATCAAGCCTAATATCATTATGGATTCTTGCATTTCTTCGGCTTTTTTCTCATTTTTCTTATTCATCATGGTTTGTAATGAATTTTCTTGTGTGATCTTTGGTTTTGAGGCTGGCATATTGAGTTCAGGGCACCAGAGGAATGGTCTTTTTCAAACAGGGCTCAGCTGTTGGCTTGCTCCAATTCTGGCTTGCTGTCATTTTTTTGTGTCCCTCAGCAAATTTGTGGATTCTTGAGTGGTAATTTCCTAAATGTTTTCTGGGTCTGAGTTGGTTTTGCCTTCTTATTCCCAAATTTTGTATTCTGATGCAATACAAGCAAGATTTTGGACAGAGTAGCCATTATGAAAGAAAAAAAAAAAACACACCAAATTACCCTTTCAGGATTAGAAATCTACAGGCAACATGAGCAAGATGAGTTTCTGTGTTTTGGAAAATGACATGGAACACTTCTGCTGAGGGGAGAGATAGTAATTCCCTCCAAATTGAGTGTGAGTGCGATTTTGAGGTGAATTGAGTCAGAATTCCAAACTCAGTCTGTGGAAGGGGGTATGAATCTTTAAACAGCCAGTTTCCTTCTGTCTAAATCCAGCCAAATATCACAAAGGACTCTTGCATTTCTTTTACTTTTTCACATTTCCCTTATTTATCATGGTTTGTAATGAAATTTCTGATGTGAGCTTTAGTTTTGAGGCTGGCATATTGAGTTCAGGGCACAAGAGGAAGGTTCTTTTTCAATCAGGGCACAGCTGTTGGCTTGCTCCAATTCTGGCTTGCTGTCCTTGTTTTGGGTGCCTCAGCTGAATTTTGGTTACTTGAGCGGCAATTTCCTAAATGTTTTCTGGGTCTGAGTTGGTTTTGCCTTCTTCCTTCCCAAATGTTGTATTCTGACGCCATACAAACAAGACTTTGGGCAGAGTAGCCATTATGAAATA
This sequence comes from Oryctolagus cuniculus, assembly GCF_964237555.1. NCBI lineage: Eukaryota > Metazoa > Chordata > Mammalia > Lagomorpha > Leporidae > Oryctolagus > Oryctolagus cuniculus. The sequence continues at coordinate 117,628 of NW_027208212.1, read as the reverse complement.
AAAAACACAACAAATAGGCGTTGGAAGCTTAGAAATCTACAGGTAACTCAACCAAGGTGAGGTTTTGTGTTTTGGAAAATGAAATGGAAGACTTTGGCTGAGGTGACAGATATTAATTGCCTCCAAACTGAGTTTCACTGTGATTTTCAGGTGAATTCAGTGAGAATTCCACAGGCAGTCAGCTGGAGGGGTGGATGAATCCGGGAAAGCCGGTTTCCTTGCGACTAAATCTAGCCCAATATCATTATGGATTCTTGCATGTCTTTGTCTATTTTCTCATTTTTCTTATTTATGATGGTTTGTAATGAATTTTCTGATGTGAGCTTTGGTTTTGAGGCTGCAATATGGAGTTCAGGGAACCTGAGGAATGGTCTTTTTTAATCAGGGCACAGCTGTTGCCTTGCTCCAATTCTGGCTTGCTGTCATTGGTTTGGGTGCCTCAGCCAATTTGTCGTTTCCTCAGTGGCAATTTCCTAAATGTTTACTGGTTCTGAGTTGGTTTTGCCTTCTTCCTTCCCAAATTTTGTATTCTGAAGAAATATAAACAAGAGTTTAGACAGAGTAGCCATTATGAAATTAAAAGCACAACAAATAGGCGTTTGAAGCTTAGAAATCTACAGGTAACAAGACTAAGGTGAGTTTTTGTGTTTTGGAAAATAAAATGGAACACTTTGGCTGAGGTGACAGATATTAATAGTCTCCAAACTGAGTTTCACTGCGATTTTCAGGTTAATTCATTCAGAAGTCCACAGGCAGTCAGCTGGAAGGGTGGATGGATCTGGGAACAGCCGGTTTCGTTGTGACTGAATCAAGCCCAATATCATTATGGATTCTTGCATTTCCTTGGCTATTTTCTCATTTTTCTTTTTATCATGGTTTGTAATGAATTTTCTGATGTGAGCTTTGGTTTTGAGGCTGGCATATTGGGTTCAGGGCACAAGAGGAAGGTTCTTTTTCAATCAGGGCACAGCTATTGGTTTGCTACAATTCTGTCTTGCTTTAAAGGTTTTGGGTGCCTCAGCGTTGTTGTTTTTTGATCCACATTTTCTGAATGTTTTCTTGGTCTGAGTTGGTTTTGCCTTCTTCCTTCCCAAATTTTCTGACGCAATACAAACAAGAGTTTGGACAGAGTAGCCATTATGAAATTAAAAACACAACATTACGCATTTGAAGCTTAGAAATCGATAGGTAACACGACCAAGGTGAGTTTTTGTGTTTTAGAAAGTGTCATGGAACACTTCTGCTGAGGGGACAATTTCTAATTCCCTCCAAAGTGAGTTTCACTGCGATTTCCAGGTTAATTCAGTCAGAATACACATTCACTCAGCTGGGAGGTGTGGAAGAATCTGGAAACAGCAGTATACATGGGAATAAATGAAGCCCAATAACACTAAGAACTCCTGAATTTCTTTGGCTTTTTTCTCATTTTTCTTATTTATCATGGTTTGTAATGAATTTTCTGATGTGAGCTTTGGTTTTGAGGCTGGCATATTGAGTTCAGGGCACAAGAGGAAGGTTCTTTTTCAATCAGGGCACAGCTGTTGGCTTGCTCCAATTCTGGCTTGCTGTCCTTGTTTTGGGTGCCTCAGCTGACTTTTGGTTTCTTGAGCGGCAATTTCCTAAATGTTTTCTTGGTCGGAGTTGGTTTTGCCTTCTTCCTTCCCAAATTTTGTATTCTGACGCAATATAAACTAGAGTTTGGACAGAGTAGCCATTATGAAATAAAAAACACAACACATAGGCGTTTGAAGCTTAGAAATCTACAGGTAACACGACCAAGGTGAGTTTTTGTGTTTTGGAAAATGAAATGGAACACTTTGGCTGAGGTGACAGATATTAATTGCCTCCAAACTGAGTTTCACTGTGATTTTCAGGTTAATTCAGTGAGAATTGCACAGGCAGTCACCTGGAGGGGTGGATGAATCCAGGACTAGCCGGATTTCTTACGACTAAATCAAGCCCAATATCATTATGGATTCTTGCATTTCTTTGGCTTTTTTCTCTTTTTTCTTATTTATCATGGTTGGTAATGAATTTTCTGATGTGAGCTTTGGATTTGAGGCTGCAATAAGAACTTCCGGGCACAAGAGAAATGTTCTTTTTCAATCAGGGCACAGCTGTTGGCTTGCTCTAATTGTGGCTTGCTGTCATTGTTTTGGGTGCCTCAGCAAATTTGAGGTTTCTTGAGTGGCAATTTCCTAAATGTTTTCTGGGTCTGACACGGTTTTTTCTTCTTATTCCCAAATGTTGTATTCTGACGCAATACAAACAAGAGTTTGGACAGAGTAGCCATTATGAAATAAAAAACACAACAAATAGGCGTTTGAAGCTTAGAAATCTACAGGTAACACGACCAAGGTGAGTTTTTGTGTTTTGGAAAATAAAATGGAACACTTTGGCTCAGGTGACATATATTAATTGCCTCCAAACTGAGTTTCCCTGTGATTTTCAGGTTAATTCAGTGAGAATTGCACAGGCAGTCACCTCGAGGGGTGGACGAATCCAGGAATAGCCGGATTCCTTACGACTAAATCAATCCCAATATCATTATGGATTCTTGCATTTCTTTGGCTTTTTTCTCATTTTTGTTATGTATGATGGTTTGTAATGAATTTTCTGATGTGCGCTTTGTTTTTGAGGTTGGCATATTGAGTTCAGGGCACAAGAGGAAGGTTCTTTTTCAATCAGGGCACAGCTGTTGGCTTGCTCCAATTCTGGCTTGCTGTCCTTGTTTTGGGTGCCTCAGCTGACATTTGGTTTCTTGAGCGGCAATTTCCTAAATGTTTTCTTGGTCGGAGTTGGTTTTGCCTTCTTCCTTCCCAAATTTTGTATTCTGACGCAATATAAACTAGAGTTTGGACAGAGTAGCCATTATGAAATAAAAAACACAACACATAGGCGTTTGAAGCTTAGAAATCTACAGGTAACACGACCAAGGTGAGTTTTTGTGTTTTGGAAAATAAAATGGAACACTTTGGCTGAGGTGACAGATATTAATTGCCTCCAAACTGAGTTTCACTGTGATTTTCAGGTTAATTCAGTGAGAATTGCACAGGCAGTCACCTGGAGGGGTGGATGAATCCAGGACTAGCCGGATTTCTTACGACTAAATCAAGCCCAATATCATTGTGGATTCTTGCATTTCTTTGGATTTTTTCTCTTTTTTCTTATTTATCATGGTTGGTAATGAATTTTTGATGTGAGCTTTGGATTTGAGGCTGCAATAAGAACTTCCGGGCACAAGAGAAATGTTCTTTTTCAATCAGGGCACAGCTGTTGGCTTGCTCTAATTGTGGCTTGCTGTCATTGTTTTGGGTGCCTCAGCAAATTTGAGGTTTCTTGAGTGGCAATTTCCTAAATGTTTTCTGGGTCTGACACGGTTTTTTCTTCTTATTCCCAAATGTTGTATTCTGACGCAATACAAACAAGAGTTTGGACAGAGTAGCCATTATGAAATAAAAAACACAACAAATAGGCGTTTGAAGCTTAGAAATCTACAGGTAACACGACCAAGGTGAGTTTTTGTGTTTTGGAAAATAAAATGGAACACTTTGGCTCAGGTGACATATATTAATTGCCTCCAAACTGAGTTTCCCTGTGATTTTCAGGTTAATTCAGTGAGAATTGCACAGGCAGTCACCTCGAGGGGTGGACGAATCCAGGAATAGCCGGATTCCTTACAACTAAATCAACCCCAATATCATTATGGATTCTTGCATTTCTTTGGCTTTTTTCTCATTTTTGTTATGTATGATGGTTTGTAATGAATTTTCTGATGTGCGCTTTGTTTTTGAGGTTGGCAATTGAGTTCAGGGCACAAGAGGATGGTTCTTTTTCAATCAGGGCACAGCTGTTGGCTTGCTCCAATTCTGGCTTGCTGTCATTGTTTTGGGTGCTTCAGCCGATTTGTGGTTACTTGAGTGGTAATTTACTAAATGCTTTCTGGGTCTGAGTTGATTTTGCCTTGTTATTCCCAAATTTTGTATTCTGATGCAATACAAGCAAGATTTTGGACAGAGTAGCCATTATGAAAAAAAAGAAAATACGGCAAATTGCCCTTTCAGGATTCAAAAGCTACAGGGAACAAGACCAAGATGAGTTTCTGTGTTTTGGATAATGACTTGGAACACTTCTGCTGAGGGGACAGATTCTAATTACCTTCCAATTGAGTGTGAGTGCGATTTTGAGGTGAATTCCATCAGAATTCCAAAGTCAGTCTGTGGAAGGGGTTGATGAATCTGGAAACAGCCAGTTTCCTTGTGTCTAAATCCAGCCAAATATCACAAAGGACTCTTGCATTTATTTGACTTTTTCACACATCCCTTATTATCAAGGTTTGTAATGAATATTCTGATGTGAGCTTTGGTTTTGAGACGGCAATATGGAGTTCAGGGCACCGGAAGAATGGTCTTTTTAAAACAGGGCACAGCTGTTAGCTTGCTCCAATTCTGGGTTGCTGTCATTGGTTTTGGGGTTTCAGCTGACTTTTGGTTTCTTGAGCGGCAATTTTCTAAATTTTTTCTGGGTCTGAGTTAGTTTTGCCTTATTCCTTCCCACATTTTGTATTCTGACACAATGCAAGAAATAGACATTTACAGATTATAAATCTGCTGGTAACACGCCAATATGATTTTTTTTTTTTTGGAAAATAAAATGGAACACTTTGGCTGAGGTGACAGATATTAATTGCCTCCAAACTGAGTATCACTGCGATTTTCTGATAAATTCAGTCGGAATTCCACAGGCAGTCAGCTGGAGCTGTGGATGAATCTGGGAACAGCCGATTTCCTTGTGACTAAATCAAGCCCAATATCATTATGGATTCTTGCATTTCTTTGGCTTTTTTCTCATCTTTCTTATTTATCATGGTTGTAATGAATTTTCTGGTGTGAGCTTTGGTTTTGAGGCTGGCATATTGAGTTCAGGGCACAAGTGGAAGGTTCTTTTTCAATCAGGTCACAGCTGTTGGCCTGCTCCAATTCTGGCTTGCTGTCATTGTTTGGGTGCCTCAGGAGATTTGTGGTTTCTTGAGTGCCAATTTCCTAAATGTTTTCTGGGTCTGAGTCGGTTTTGCCTTCTTATTCCCAAATTTTGTATTCTGATGCAATACAAGCAAGATTTTGGAAAGAGTAGCCATTATGAAAGAAAAAAAAAAAAACACATCAAATTGCCCTTTCAGAATGAGAAATGTAGGCAATATGAACAAGATGTGTTTCTGTGTTTTGGAAAATGACATGGACAGGAGACCCTAATTCCCTCCAAATTTGGTTTCTTGTGTGGCATTTTCCTGAAAGTTTTCTGGGTCTGTGTTGGTTTTGCCATTTTCCTTCCCAAATTTTGTATTCTGCCGCAGTAGAAACAAGAGTTTGGACAGAGTAGCCATTTTGTAATGAAAAACACAACAAATAGGCATTTGTAGCTTAGAAATCTACAGGTAACACGACCAAGGTGAGCTTTTGTGTTTTGGAAAATAAAATGGAACACTTTGGCTGAGGTGACAGATATTAATTGCCTCCAAACAGAGTTTCACTGCGATTTTCAGGTTAATTCAGTCAGAATTCCACAGGCAGTCAGATGGAGGGGTGGATGAATCCGGGAACAGCCAGTTTCCTTGCAACTGAATCAAGCCCAATATCATTCTGGATTCTTGCATTTCTTTGGTTTTTTTCTCATTTTTGTTATTTATCATGATTTGTAATGAATTTTCTGATGTGAGCTTTGGTTTTGAGGCTGCAATATGGAGTTCAGGCCACCGGGGGAATGGTCTTTTCCAAACAGGGCACAGCTGTTGGCCTGCTCCAATTCTGGCTTGCTGTCATTGTTTTGGGTGCCTCAGCTGAATTTGGATTTTTGAATGGCAATTTCCTAAAAGTTTTCTGGGTCTGAGTTGGTTTTGCCTTCTTCCTTTTCAAATTTTGTATTCTGACGCAATACAAACAAGAGTTTGGACAGAGTAGCCATTATGAAATAAAAAACACATCAAATAGGTGTTTTAAGCTACAGGTAACACGACCAAGGTGAGATTTTGTGTTTTGAAAAAATAAAATGGAACACTTAGGCTGTGGTGACAGATATTAACTGCCTTCGTTCAGGTTAATTCAGTCAGAATTCCACAGGCTGTCAGCTGGAGGGGTGGATGAATCTGGGAACAGCCGGTTTCCTTGCGACAGTATGAAGGCCAATATCATTCTGGATTCTTGCATTTCTTTGACTTATTTTCTCATTTTTCTTATTTATCATGATTTGTAATGAATTTTCTGATGTGAGCTTTGGTTTTGAGGCTGGCATATTGAGTTCAGGGCACAAGAGGAAGGTTCTTTTTCAATCAGGGCACAGCTGTTGGCTTGCTCCAATTCTGGCTTGCTGTCATTGTTTTGGGTGCCTCAGCCGATTTGTGGTTTCTTGAGTGGCAATTTCCTAAATGTTTTCTGGGTCTGAGTTGGTTTTCCTTCTTCCTTCCCTAATTTTGTATTCTGACACAATACAAACAAGAGTTTGGACAGAGTAGCCATTAGGAAATAAAAAACACAACAAATAGGCTTTTGAAGATACAGGTAACACGACCAAGGTGAGATTTTGTGTTTTGGAAAATAAAATGGAACACTTTGGCTGTGGTGACAGATATTAACTACCTCCGTTCAGGTTAATTCAGTCAGAATTCCACAGGCAGTCAGCTGGATGGATGGATGAATCCGGGAACAGCCGGTTTCCTTGCAACTAACTCCAGCCCAATATCATTCTTGATTCTTGCATTTCTTTGTCTATTTTCTCATTTTTCTTATTTATCATGGTTTGTAATGAATTTTCTGATGTGAACTTTGGTTTTGAGGCTGCAGTATGGAGTTCAGGGCACCGGAGGAATGGTCTTTTTCAATCAGGGCACAGCTGTTGGCCTGCTCCAATTCTGGCTTGCTGTCATTGTTTTGGGTGCCTCTGCCGATTTGAGGTTTCTTGAGTGGCAATTTCCTAAACATTTTCTGAGTCTCAGTTGGTTTTGTCCTCTTCCTTCCCAAATTTTGTATTCTGACGCAACAGAAACAAGAGTTTGGACAGAATAGCCATTATGAAATAAAAAAACACATCAAATAGGCTTTTGAAAGCTACAGGTAACACGACCAAGGTGAGATTTTGTTTTGGAAAATGAAATGGAACACTTTGGCTGTGGTGACAGATATTAACTGCCTCCGTTCAGGTTAATTCAGTCAATATTCCTCAGGCATCAGCTGGAGAGGTGGATGAATCTGGGAATATACTGTTTCCTTGCGACTAAATCAAGCCCAATATCATTATGAATTCTTGAATTTCTTTGGCCTTTTTCTCATTTTTCTTAATTTTAGTGGTTTGTAATGAATTTTCTGATGTGAGCTTTGGTTTTGAGGCTGGCATATGGAGTTCAGGGCACAAGAGGAAGGTTCTTATTCAATCAGGTCACAGCTGTTGGCTTGCTCCAATTCTGGCTTGCTGTCATTGTTTTGGGTGCCTCCGCCGATTTGAAGTTTCTTGAGCATCAATATTCTAAATGTTTTCTTGGTCTGAGTTGGTTTTCCTTCTTCCTTCCCAAATTTTGTATTCTGACACAATACAAACAAGAGTTTGGACAGAGTAGCCATTAGGAAATAAAAAACACAACAAATAGGCTTTTGAAGCTACAGGTAACACGACCAAGGTGAGATTTTGTGTTTTGGAAAATCAAATGGAACAAGTTGGCTGTGGTGACAGATATTAACTGCCTCCGTTCAGGTTAATTCAGTCAGAATTCCACAGGCAGTCAGCTGGAGGGGTGGATGAATCCGGGAATAGCCGGTTTCCTTGCAACTAAATGAAGCCCAATATCATTATGGATTCTTGCATTTCTTTGGCTTTATTCTGATATTTCTTATTTATCATGGTTTGTAATGAATTTTCTGATGTGAGCTTTGGTTTTGAGGCTGCAATTTGGAGTTCAGGGCACCGGAGGAATGGTCTTTTTCAATCAGGGCACAGCTGCTGGCTTGCTCCAATTCTGGCTTGCTGTCATTGTTTTGGGTGCCTCCGCCGATTTGAGGTTTCTTGAGTGGCAATTTCCTAAACGTTTTCTGAGTCTCAGTTGTTTTTGTCCTCTTCCTTCCCAAATTTTGTATTCTGACGTAATACAAGCAAGATTTTGGACAGAATAGACATTATGGAATAAAAAACACATCAAATAGGCTTTTGAAAGCTACAGGTAACACGACCAAGGTGAGATTTTGTGTTTTGGAAAAAGACATGGAACACTTTTGCTGAGGTGACAGATATTAATTGCCTCCAAACCGAGTTTCACAGCGAATTTCATTTTAATTCAGTCAGAAACCACAGACACTCAGCTGGGAGGTATAGAAGAATCTGGAAACAGCCATTAACAAGGGAATAGATCAAGCCCAATATCACTAAGAACTCCTGCATTTCTTTGGATTTTTTCTGATTTTTCTTATTTATCATGGTTTGTAATGAATTTTCTGATCTGAGGTTTGGTTTTGAGGTTGCAATATCGAGTTCAGGACACCGGAGGAATGGTCTTTTTCAATCAGGGCACAGCTGTTGGCTTGCTCAAATTCTGTCTTGCTTTCAAGGTTTTGGCTTCCTCAGCGGCCCTTTGTTTCTTGAGCGGCAATTTCCTAAAAGTTTTCTGGGTCTGAGTTGGTTTTGCCTTCTTCCTTCCCAAATTTTGTATTCTGATGCAATACAAACAAGAGTTTGGACAGAGTAGCCATTATGAAATAAAAAACACAACAAATAGGCGTTTGAAGCTTAGAAATCTACAGGTAACACAACCAAGGTGAGTTTTTGATTTTGGAAAATCAAATGGAACACTTTGGCTGAGGTGACAGATATTAATTGCCTCCAAATTGAGTTTCACTGCGATTTTCATGTTAATTCAGTCAGAATTCCACAAGCTGTCAGCTGGAGGGTTGGATGAATCCGGGAACAGCTGGTTTCCTTGCGACTAACTCCAGCCCAATATCATTCTTGATTCTTGCATTTCTTTGGCTTTTTTCTCATTTTTCTTATTTATCATGGTTTGTAATGAATTTTCTGATGTGATCTTTGGTTTTGAGGCTGCAATATGGAGTTCAGGGCACCGGAGGAATGGTCTTTTTCAAACAGGTCACAGCTGTTGGCCTGCTCCAATTCTGGCTTGCTGCCATTTATTTGGGTGCCTCAGCTGACTTTCGGTTTCTTGAGTGGCAATTTCCTAAATGTTTTCTGGGTCTGAGTTGGTTTTGCCGTCTTCCTTCCCAAATTTTCTTTTCTGATGGCATACAAACAAGACTTTGGACAGAGTAGACATTATGAAATAAAAAACACATCAAATAGGCTTTTGAAAGCTACAGGTAACACGACCAAGGTGAGATTTTGTGTTTTGTAAAAAGACATGGAACACTTTTGCTGAGGTGACAGATATTAATTGCCTCCAAACCGAGTTTCACAGCGAATTTCATTTTAATTCAGTCAGAAACCACAGACACTCAGCTGGGAGGTGTAGAAGAATCTGGAAACAGCCATTAACAAGGGAATAAATCAAGCCCAATATCACTAAGAACTCCTGCATTTCTTTGGATTTTTTCTGATTTTTCTTTTTTATCATGGTTTGTAATGAATTTTCTGATCTGAGGTTTGGTTTTGAGGTTGCAATATCGAGTTCAGGACACCGGAGGAATGGTCTTTTTCAATCAGGGCACAGCTGTTGGCTTGCTCCAATTCTGTCTTGCTTTCAAAGATTTGGGTTCCTCAGCGGCCCTTTGTTGCTTGAGCGGCAATTTCCTAAATGTTTCCTGGGTCTGAGTTGGTTTTGCTTTCTTCCTTCCCAATATTTGTATTCTGCCCAAATACAAACAGGAGTTTGGGCAGAGTAGCCATTATGAAACAAAAAACACAACAAATAGGCGTTTGAAGCTTAGAAATCTACAGGTAACACGACCGAGGTGAGTTTTTGTGTTTTAGAAAATAAAGTGGAACACTTTAGCTGAGGTGACAGTTATTAATTGCTTCCAAACTGAGTTTCACTGTGATTTTCAGGTTAATTTAGTCAGAATTCCACAGGCAGTCAGCTGCAGGGTTGGATGAATCCGGGAACAGCCGGTTTCCTTGCGAACAAATCCAGCCCAATATCATTCTGGATTCTTGCATTTTTGGGTATTTTCTCATTTTTCTTATGTATGAAGGTTTGTAATGAATTTTCTGATGTGAGCTTTGGTTTTGAGGCTGCAATATGGAGATCAGGGCACCGGAGGAATGGTCTTTTTCAATCAGGGCACAGCTGCTGGCTTGCTCCAATTCTGGCTTGCTGTCATTGTTTTGGGTGCCTCCGCCGATTTGAGGTTTCTTGAGTGGCAATTTCCTAAACGTGTTCTGAGTCTCAGATGGTTTTGTCCTCTTACTTCCCAAATTTTGTATTCTGACGTAATACAAGCAAGATTTTGGACAGAATAGACATTATGAAATAAAAAACACATCAAATAGGCTTTTGAAAGCTGCAGGTAACACGACCAAGTTGAGATTTTGTGTTTTGGAAAAAGACATGGAACACTTTTGCTGAGGTGACAGATATTAATTGCCTCCAAACCGAGTTTCACAGCGAATTTCATTTTAATTCAGCAGAAACCACAGACACTCAGCTGGGAGGTATAGAAGAATCTGGAAACAGCCATTAACAAGGGAATAAATCAAGCCCAATATCACTAAGAACTCCTGCATTTCTTTGCATTTTTTGATTTTTCTTATTTATCATGGTTTGTAATGAATTTTCTGATCTGAGGTTTGGTTTTGAGGTTGCAATATCGAGTTCAGGACACCGGAGGAATGGTCTTTTTCAATCAGGGCACAGCTGTTGGCTTGCTCCAATTCTGTCTTGCTTTCAAAGTTTTGGGTTCCTCAGCGGCCCTTTGTTCCTTCAGAGGCAATTTCCTAAATGTTTTCTGGGTCTGAGTTGGTTTTGCCTTCTTCCTTCCCAAATTTTGTAATCTGACGCAATAGAAACAAAAGTTTGGGCAGAGTAGCCATTATGAAATAAAAAACACAACAAATAGGCGTTTGAAGCTTAGACATCTACAGGTAACACAACAAAGGTGAGTTTTTGTGTTTTGGAAAATCAAATGGAACACTGTGGCTGAGGTGACAGATATTAATTGCCTCCAAACTGAGTTTCACTGGAATTTTCAGGTTAATTCAGTCAGAATTCCACAGGCAGTCAGCTGGAGGGGTGGATGAATCCGGGAACAGCCCGTTTCCTTGCGACTGAATCAAGCCCAATGTCATTATGGATTCTTGCATTTCTTTGGCTTTTTTCTCATTTTTCTTATTTATCATGGTTTGTAATGAATTTTCTGATGTCAGCTTTGGTTTTGAGACTGCAATATGGAGTTCAGGGCACCAGAGGTATGGTCTTTTTCAAACAGGGCACAGCTGTTGGCCTGCACCAATTCTGGCTTGCTGTCATTGTTTTGAGTGCCTCAGCCGATTTGTGGTTTCTTGAGCGGCAATTTCCTAAAGGTTTTCTGGGTCTGAGTTGGTTTTGCCTTCTTCCTTTCCAAATTTGTATTCTGACGCAATACAAACAAGAGTTTCAGCAGAGTAGCCATTAGGAAATAAAAAACACAACAAAAAGGCGTTTGAAGCTTAGAAATCTACAGGTAACACGACCAAGGTGAAGTTTTGTGTTTTGGAAAATCAAATGGAACACTTTGGCTGAGGTGACAGATATTAATTGCCTCCAAACTGAGTTTCCCTGCGATTTTCAGGTTAATTCAGTCATAATTCCACAGGCAGTCAGCTGGAGGGGTGGATGAATCCGGGAACAGCTGGTTTCCTTGCGACTAAATCAAGCCCAATATCATTATGGATTCTTGCATTTCTTTGGCTTTTTTCTCCTTTTTCTTATTTTCATGGTTTGTAATAAATTTTCTGATGTGAGCTTTGGTTTTGAGGCGGCAATATGGCGTTCAGGGCACCAGAGGAATGGTCTTTTTTAAACAGGGTACAGATGTTGGCTTGCTCCAATTCTGGCTTGCTGTCATTGTTTTGGGTGCCTCAGCCGATTTGTGGTTTCTTGAGCCACAATGTCCTAAATGTTTTCAGGGTCTGAGTTGGTTTTGCCTTCTTCCTTCCCAAATTTTGTATTCTGATGGAATACAAACAAGAGTTTGGACAGAGCAGTCATTATGAAATAAAAAAACACAACAAATAGGCGTTTGAAGCTTATAAGTCTACTCGAAACACGACCAAGGTGAGTATTTGTGTTTTGGAAAATAAAATGGAACACTTTGTTGAGGTCACAGATATTAATGGCCTCCAAACTGAGTTTGACTGCGATTTTCAGGTTAATTCAGTGAGAATTCCACAGGCAGTCAGCAGGAGGGGTGGATGAATCTGGGAGCAGCCGGTTTCCTTGCGACTAAATCCAGCCCAATATCAGAAAGGTCTCCTGTATTTCTTTGGCATTTTTCTCATTTTTTGATTTATCCTGCTTTGTAATGAATTTTCTGATGTGAGATTTGGTTTTGAGGCTGCAATATGGAGTTTAGGGCACAAGAGGAAGGTTTTTTTTTTTAAACAGGGCACAGCTCTTGGCTTGCTCCAATTCTGGCTTGCTGTCATTGTTTTGCATGCCTCAGCTCAATTTTGGTTTGTTGAGTGGCAATTTCCTAAATGTTTTCTGGGTCTGAGTTGGTTTTGCCTTCTTCCTTCCCAAATTTTGTATTCTGTCGCATTACAAACAAGAGTTTGGACAGAGCAGCCATTATGAAATAAAAAACACAACAAATAGGTGTTAGAAGCTTAGAAATCTACAGGTAACACGACCAAGGTGAGTTTTTGTGTTTTGGAAAATGAAATGGAACACTTTGGCTGAGGTGACAGATATTAATTGCCTCCAAACTGAGTTTCACTGCGATTTTCAGGTTAATTCAGTCAGAATTCCACAGGCAGTCAGCTGGAGAGGTGGATGAATCCGGGAACAGCCCATTTCCTTGCAACTGAATCAAGCCCAATGTCATTATGGATTCTTGCGTTTCTTTGGCTTTTTTCTCATTTTTCTTATTTATCATGGTTTGTAAAGAATTTTCTGATGTCAGCTTTGGTTTTGAGGCTGTAATATGGCGTTCAGGGCACCAGAGGTATGGTCTTTTTCAAACAGGGCACAGCTGTTGTGCTGCTCCAATTCTGGCTTGCTGTCATTGTTTTGAGTGCCTCAGCCGATTTGTGGTTTCTTGAGCGGCAATTTCCTAAAGGTTTTCTGGGTCTGAGTTGGTTTTGCCTTCTTCGTTCCCAAATGTTGTATTCTGACGCAATACAAACAAGAGTTTGGGCGGAGTAGCCATTATGAAATAAAAAACACAACAAAAAGGCGTTTGAAGCTTAGAAAAATACAGGTAACACGACCAAGATGAGTTTTTGTGTTTTGGAAAATAAAATGGAACACTTTGTTGAGGTCACAGATATTAATAGCCTCCAAACTGAGTTTCACTGCGATTTTCAGGTGAATTCAGTCAGAAGTCCACAGGCAGTCAGCTGGAGGGGTGGATGAATCCGGGAACAGCCGGTTTCCTTGCGACTAAATCAAGCCCAATATCATTCTTGATTCTTGCATTTCTTTGGCTTTTTTCTCCTTTTTCTTATTTATCATGGTTTGTAATGAATTTTCTGATGTGAGCTTTGGTTTTGAGGTTGCAATATTGAGTTCAGGGCACCTGAGGAATGGTCTTTTTCAAACAGGGTACAGATGTTGGCTTGCTCCAATTCTGGCTTGCTGTCATTGTTTTGGGAGCCTCAGCTGACTTTTGGTTTCTTGAGCCACAATGTCCTAAATGTTTTCTGGGTCTGAGTTGGTTTTGCCTTCTTCCTTCCCAAATTTTGTATTCTGATGGAATACAAACAAGAGTTTGGACAGAGCAGTCATTATGAAATAAAAAAACACAACAAATAGGCGTTTGAAGCTTATAAGTCTACTCGAAACACGACCAAGGTGAGTATTTGTGTTTTGGAAAATAAAATGGAACACTTTGTTGAGGTCACAGATATTAATGGCCTCCAAACTGAGTTTGACTGCGATTTTCAGGTTAATTCAGTGAGAATTCCACAGGCAGTCAGCAGGAGGCGTGGATGAATCTGGGAGCAGCCGGTTTCCTTGCGACTAAATCCAGCCCAATATCAGAAAGGTCTCCTGTATTTCTTTGGCATTTTTCTCATTTTTTGATTTATCCTGCTTTGTAATGAATTTTCTGATGTGAGATTTGGTTTTGAGGCTGCAATATGGAGTTTAGGGCACAAGAGGAAGGTTTTTTTTTTTAAACAGGGCACAGCTCTTGGCTTGCTCCAATTCTGGCTTGCTGTCATTGTTTTGCATGCCTCAGCTCAATTTTGGTTTGTTGAGTGGCAATTTCCTAAATGTTTTCTGGGTCTGAGTTGGTTTTGCCTTCTTCCTTCCCAAATTTTGTATTCTGTCGCATTACAAACAAGAGTTTGGACAGAGCAGCCATTATGAAATAAAAAACACAACAAATAGGTGTTAGAAGCTTAGAAATCTACAGGTAACACGACCAAGGTGAGTTTTTGTGTTTTGGAAAATGAAATGGAACACTTTGGCTGAGGTGACAGATATTAATTGCCTCCAAACTGAGTTTCACTGCGATTTTCAGGTTAATTCAGTCAGAATTCCACAGGCAGTCAGCTGGAGGGGTGGATGAATCCGGGAACAGCCGGTTTCCTTGCGACTGAATCAAGCCCAATGTCATTATGGATTCTTGCGTTTCTTTGGCTTTTTTCTCATTTTTCTTATTTATCATGGTTTGTAATGAATTTTGTGATGTCAGCTTTGGTTTTGAGGCTGTAATATGGCGTTCAGGGCACCAGAGGTATGGTCTTTTTCAAACAGGGCACAGCTGTTGTGCTGCTCCAATTCTGGCTTGCTGTCATTGTTTTGAGTGCCTCAGCCGATTTGTGGTTTCTTGAGCGGCAATTTCCTAAAGGTTTTCTGGGTCTGAGTTGGTTTTGCCTTCTTCCTTCCCAAATTTTGTATTCTGACGCAATACAAACAAGAGTTTGGGCGGAGTAGCCATTATGAAATAAAAAACACAACAAAAAGGCGTTTGAAGCTTAGAAAAATACAGGTAACACGACCAAGGTGAGTTTTTGTGTTTTGGAAAATAAAATGGAACACTTTGTTGAGGTCACAGATATTAATAGCCTCCAAACTGAGTTTCACTGCGATTTTCAGGTGAATTCAGTCAGAAGTCCACAGGCAGTCAGCTGGAGGTGTGGATGAATCCGGGAACAGCCGGTTTCCTTGCGACTAAATCAAGCCCAATATCATTCTTGATTCTTGCATTTCTTTGGCTTTTTTCTCCTTTTTCTTATTTATCATGGTTTGTAATGAATTTTCTGATGTGAGCTTTGGTTTTGAGGTTGCAATATTGAGTTCAGGGCACCTGAGGAATGGTCTTTTTCAAGCAGGGTACAGATGTTGGCTTGCTCCAATTCTGGCTTGCTGTCATTGTTTGGGAGCCTCAGCTGACTTTTGGTATCTTGAGCGGCAATGTCCTAAATGTTTTCAGGGTCTGAGTTGGTTTTGCCTTCTTCCTTCCCAAATATTGTATTCTGATGGAATACAAACAAGAGTTTGGACAGAGTAGTCATTATGAAATAAAAAACACAACAAATAGGCGTTTGAAGCTTATAAGTCTACTCATAACGAGACCAAGGTGAGTTTTTGATTTTGGAAAATAAAATGGAACACTTTGGCTGAGGTGACAGATATTAATTGCCTCCAAACTGAGGTTCACTGCGATTTTCAGGTTAATTCAGTCATAATTCCACAGGCAGTCAGCTGGAGGGGTGGATGAATCTGGGAACCGCCAATTTCCTTGCGACTAAATCACGCCCAATATCATTATGGATTCTAGCATTTCTTTGGCTTTTGTCTCATTTTTCTTATTTATCATGGTTTGTAATGATTTTTCTGATGTGAGCTTTGGTTTTGAGGCTGCAATATGGAGTTCAGGGCACAAGAGGAAGGTTATTTTTCAAAAAGGGCACAGCTGTTGACTTGCTCCAAGTCTGCCTTGCTGTCATTGTTTTGGGTGCCTCAGCAGACTTTTGGTTTCTTGAGCGGCAATTTCCTAAATGTTTTCTGGGTCTGAGAGGTTTTTATCTTCTTCCTTCCCAAATTTTGTATTGTGACGCAATACAAACATGAGTTCAGACAAAGTAGCGATTATGAAATAAAAAACACAACAAATAGGCGTTTCAAGCTTAGAAATCTGCAGGTTCACGACCAAGGTGAGTTTTTGTGTTTTGAAAAATCAAATGGAACACTTTGGCTGAGGTGACAGATATTAATTGCCTCCAAACTGAGGTTCACTGCGATTTTCCGGTTAATTCAGTCATAATTCCACAGGCATCAGCTGGAGGGGTGGATGAATCTGGGAACAGCCAATTTCCTTGCGACTCAATCAAGCCCAATATCATTATGGATTCTTGCATTTCTTTGGCTTTTGTCTCATTTTTCTTATTTATCATGGTTTGTAATGAATTTTCTGATGTGAGCTTTGGTTTTGAGGCTGCAATATGGAGTTCAGGGCACAGGAGGAAGGTTATTTTTCAAAAAGTGCACAGCTTTTGACTTGCTCCTATTCTGCCTTGTTGTCATTGTTTTGGGTGCCTCAGCCGATTATTGGTCTTTTGAACGACAATTTACTACATGTTTTCAGGGTCTGAGTTGGTTTTGCCTTCTTCCTTCCCAAATGTTGTATTCTGACGCCATACAAACAAGAGTTTCGGCAGAGTAGCCATTATGCAATAAAATCACAACAAATAGGTTTTGAAGCTTATAAATCCATAGGTAACACGAGCAAGGTGAGTTTTTGTATTTTGGAAAATAAAATGGAACACTTTGGCTGAGGTGACAGATATTAATTGCCTCCAAACTGAGTTTCACTGCGATTTTCAGGTGAATTCAGTCAGATCCACAGGCAGTCAGCTGGAGGTGTGGATGAATCCGGGAACAGCCGGTTTCCTTGCGACTAAATCAAGCCCAATATCATTCTTGATTCTTGCATTTCTTTGGCTTTTTTCTACTTTTTCTGATATAGCATGCTTTGTAATGAATTTTCTGATGTGAGCTTTGGTTTTGAGGCTGCAATATGGAGTTCAGGGCACCTGAGGAATGGTCTTTTTCAAACAGGGCACAGCTGTTGGCCTGCACCAATTCTGGCTTGCTGTCATTGTTTTGAGTGCCTCAGCCAATTTGTGGTTTCTTGAGCGGCAATTTCCTAAATGTTTTCTGGGTCTGAGTTGGTTTTGCCTTCTTCCTTCCCAAATTTTGTATTCTGACGCCATGCAAACAAGAGTTTCGGCAGGGTAGCCATTATGAAATAAAAAACACCACAAATAGGCTTTTGAAGCTTATAAATCCATAGGTAACACAACAAAGGTGAGTTTTTGTGTTTTGGAAAATAAAATGGAACACTTTGGCTGAGGTGACAGATATTAATTGCCTCCAAACTGAGTTTCACTGCGATTTTCAGGTTAATTCAGTCAGAATTCCACAGGCAGTCAGCAGGAGGGGTGGATGAATCCGGGAACAGTCCGTTTTCTTGCGACTAAATGAAGCCCAATATCATTATGGATTCTTGATTTCTTTGGCTTTTTTCTCATTTTTCTTATTTATCATGGTTTGTAATGAATTTTCTGATGTCAGCTTTGGTTTTGAGGCTGTAATATGGAGTTCAGGGCACCGGGGGAACGGTCTTTTTCAAACAGAGCACAGCTGTTGGCCTGCTCCAATTCTGGCTTGCTGTCATTGTTTTGGGTGCCTCCGCCAATTTGAGGTTTTTTGAGCAGCAATTTCTTAAAAGTTTTCTGGGTCTGAGTTGGTTTTGCCTTCTTCCTTCCCAAATATTGTATTCTGATGCAATACAAACAAGAGTTTGGGCAGAGTGGCCATTATGAAATAAAAAACACAACAAATAGGTTTTGAAGCTTAGAAATCCAGAGGTAACATGACCAAGGTGAGTTTTTGTGTTTTGGAAAATGAAATGGAACAGTTTGGCTGAGGTGACATATATTAATTGCCTCCAAACTGAGTTTCACTGCGATTTTCCGGTTAATTCAGTCAGAATTCCACAGGCAGTCAGCTGGAGGGGTAGATGAATCTGGGAACAGCCGGTTTCCTTGAAACTAAATCCAGCCCAACATCATTATGGATTCTTGCATTTCTTTGGCTTTTGTCTCATTTTTCTGATTTATCATGGTTTGTAATGAATTTTCTGATGTGAGCTTCGGTTTTGAGGCTGGCATATGGAGTTCAGGGCACAAGAGGAAGGTTCTTGTTCAATCAGGGCACAGCTGCTGGGTTACTCCAATTCTGGCTTACTGTCTTTGTTTTGGTTGCCTCCGCCGATTTGAGGTTTCTTGAGCATCAATTTCCTAAATGTTTTGTTCGTCTGAGTTGGTTTTCCTTCTTCCTTCCAAAATTTTGTATTCTGACCCAATACAAAAAAGAGTTTGGACAGACTTGCCATTTTGCCATAAAAAAAAAACACAATAAATAGGCGTTTGAAGCTTAGAAATCCACAGGTAATACGACCAAGGTGAGTTTTTGTGTTTTGGAAAATAAAATGGGACACTTTGGCTGAGGTGACAGATATTAATTGCCTCCAAACTGAGTTTCCCTGCGATTTTCCAGATAATTCCATCAGAATTCCACAGGCAGTCAGCTGGAGGGGTGGATGAATCTGGGAATAGCCGGTTTCCTTTTGACTAAATCAAGCCCAATATCATTATGGATTCTTGCGTTTCTTTGGCTTTTTTCTCTTTTTTCTTATTTATCATGGTTTGTAATGAGTTTTCTGATGTGAGCTTTGGTTTTAAGCTGGCATATTCAGTTCAGGGCACCAGAGGAAGGTTGTTTTTCAATCAGGGCACAGCTGTTGGCCTGCTCCAATTCTGGCTTGCTGTCATTGTTTTGGGTGCCTCAGCTGATTTGTGGATTCTTGAGTGGCAATATCCTAAATGTTTTCTGGGTCTGAGTTAGTTTTGCCTTCTTATTCCCAAATTTTGTATTCTGATGCAATACAAGCAAGATTTTGACAGAGTAGCCATTATGAAAGAAAAAAAAAAACAAAGCAAATTGGCCTTTCATGTTTAGAACTGTACAGGCAACACAATCAAGATGAGTTTCTGTGTTTTGGAAAATGACTTGGACTCCTTCTGCCGAGGGGACAGATACTAATTTCCTCCAAATTGAGTGTGAGTGCAATTTTGAGGTGAATTCAATCAGAATTCCAAAGTCAGTCTGTTTAAGGGTGGGATGAATCCTGAAACAGCCAGTTTCCTTGTGTCTAAATCCAGCCAAATATCACAAAGGACTCTTGCATTTCTTTGGCTTTTTCACATTTCCCTTATTTATCATGGTTTGTAATGAATTTTCTGATGTGAGCTTTGGTTTTGAGGCTGCAATATGGAGTTCATGGCACAAGAGAATGGTTCTTTTTCAATTGGGGCACAGTTGTTGGCTTGCTCCAATTCTGGCTTGCTGTCATTGTTGGGTGCCTCAGCTGACTTTTGGTTTCTTGAGGGTCAGTTTGCTGAATATTTTCTGGGTCTGAGTTGGTTTTCCCTTCTTCATACCCAAATTGTGTATTCTCATGCAATACAAGCAAGATTGTCGACAGAGTAGCCATTATGAAGGAAAACAAAAAACACAGCAAATTGGCCTTTCAGGATTAGAAATCTACAGGCAACATGACCAAGATGAGTTTCTGTGGTTTGGAAAATGATATGGAACCCTTCTGCTGAGGGGAGAGATACTAATTCATCCAAATTGAATGTGAGTGGGATTTTGAGGTGAATTCAATCAGAAGTCCAAAGTCATTCTGTGGATGGGGGGATGAATCTGGAAACAGCCAGGTTCTTTTTGTCTAATCCCGCTAAGTATCACAAAGGACTCTTGCATTTCTTTGGCTTTTTCACATTTCCATTAATCATCATGGTTTGTAATGAATTTTCTGATGTGAGCTTTGGTTTCGAGGCTGCAATATGGAGTTCAGGGTAACGGAGGAATGGTCTTTTTCAAACAGGGCACAGCTGTTGGCCTGCTCCAATTCTGGCTTGCTGTCATTGTTTTGGGTGCCTCAGCTGACTTTTAGTTTCTTGAGCGGCAATTTCCTAAATGTTTTCTGGGTCTGAGTTGGTTTTGCCTTCTTCCTTCCCAAATGTTGTACTCTGATGCCATACAAACAAGAGTTTGGGGAGAGTAGCCATTATGAAATAAAAACACAACAAATAGGCATTTGAAGCTTTGAAATCTACAGGTAACACGACCAAGGTGAGGTTTTGTGTTTTGGAAAATAAAATGGAACACTTTGGCTGAGGTGACAGATATTAATTGCCTCCAAACTGAGTTTAACTGTGTTTCTCCTGTTAATTCACTCAGAATTCCACAGGCTGTCAGCTGGAGGGTTGGATGTATCTGGGAACAGCCAGTTTCCTTGCGACTAAATCAAGCCCAATATCATTATGGATTCTTCCATTTCTTTGGCTTTTTTATCATTTTTCTTATTTTTTATGGTTTGTAATGAATTTTCTGATGTGAGCTTTGGTTTTGAGGCTGCAATATGGAGTTCATGGCACAAGAGGAAGGTTCTATTTCAATCAGGGCATAGCTGTTATCTTGCTCCAATTCTGGCTTGCTGTCATTGTTTTCGATACCTCAGCTAATTTGTGGTTTCTTGAGCGGCAATTTCCTAAATGTTTTGTGCATCTGAGTTGGTTTTTCCTTCTTCCTTCCCTAATTTTGTATTCTGAGGCAACACAAACAAGAGTTTGGACAGAGTAGCAATAATGAAATAATAACCACAACAAATAGGCATTTGAAGCTTAGAAATCTACAGGTAACATTACCAAGGTGAGTTTTTGTGCTTTGGAAAAAAAAATGGAACACTTTGGCTGAGGTGACAGATATTAATTGCCTCCAAACTGAGTTTCACTGCGATATCCAGGTGAATTCAGTCATAATTCCACAGGCAGTCTGCTGGAGGGGTGGATGAATCCAGGAACAGCCAGTTTCTTTGCAACTAAATCAAGCCCAATATCATTATTGATTCTTGCATTTCTTTGGCTTTTTTCTCCTTTTTCTTATTTATCATGGGTTGTAATGAATTTTCTGATGTCAGCTTTGGTTTTGAGGCTGCAATATGGAGTTCAGGGCACCGGGGGAATGGACCTTTTAAACAGGGCAAAGCTGTTGGCCTGCTCCAATTCTGGCTTGCTGTCTTTGTTTTGAGCCTCAGCCGATTTGTGGTATCCTGAGCTGCAATTTCCTACATGTTTTCTGCGTCTGAGTTGGTTTTCCCTTCTACCTTCCCAAATTTTGTATTCTGATTTCTACAAACAAGAGTTTGGGGAGAGTAGCCATTATGACATAAAAAACACAGCAAATAGGATTTTGAAGCTTATAAATCTACAGGTAACATGACCAAGGTGAGTTTTTGTGTTTTGGAAAATCAAATGGAACACTTTGGCTGAGGTGACAGATATTAATTGCCTCCAAACTGAGTTTCACTGCGATTTTCAGGTTAATTCAGTCAGAATTGCACAGGCAGTCAGCTGGCGGGGTGGATGAATCCGGGAACAGCCGGTTTCCTTGCGACTGAATCAAGCCCAATATCATTATGAATTCTTGCATTTCTTTGGCTTTTTTCTATGTTTTCTTATTTATCATGGTTTGTAATGAATTTTCTGATGTGAGCTTTGGTTTTGAGGCTGCAGTATAGAGTTCACGGCACTGGAAGTATGGTCATTTTAAACAGGGTACAGCTGTGGCTTGCTCCAATTCTGGCTTGCCTTCTTTGTTTTGGGTGCCTCAGCTGATTTTGGTTTCTTGAGCGGCAATTTTTTAAATGTTTTCTGGGTCTGAGTTGGTTTTACCGTCTTCGTATCCAAATTTTCTTTTCTGCTGCCATACAAACAAGAGTTTGGGCAGAATAGCCATTATGAAATAAAAAACACAACAAATAGGCGTTTGAAGCTTAGAAATCTACAGGTAACATGACCAAGGTGATTTTTTGTGTTTTGGAAAATAAAATGGAACACTTTGGCTGAGGTGACAGATAGTAATTGCCTCCAAACGGAGTTTCACTGTGATTTTCAGGTTAATTCAGTTAGAAATCCACAGGCAGTCAGCTGGAGGGCTGGATGAATCCGGGAACAGCCAGTTTCCTTGTGACTGAATCAAGCCCAATATTATGGATTCTTGCATTTCCTTGTCTTTTTTCTCATTTTTCTTATTTTTTATGGTTTGTAATGAATTTTCTGATGTGAGCTTTGGTTTTGAGGCTGCAATATGGAGTTCAGGGCAGAAGAGGTAGGTTCTTTTTCAATCAGGGTACAGCTGTTGGCTTGCTCCAATTCTGGCTTGCTATCATTGTTTTGGGTGCCTCAGCTGACTTTTGGTTTCTTGAGTGGCAATTTCCTAAATGTTTTCTGGGTCTGAGTTGGTTTTGCCTTCTTCCTTCCCAAATTATGTATTCTGATGCCATAGAAACAAGAGTTTCAGCAGAGTAGCCACTATGAAATAAAAAACACAACAAATAGGCGTTTAAACCTTCAAAATCTACCAGTAACATGACCAAAGTGAGTTTTTGTGTTTTGGAAAATCAAATGGAACACTTTGGCTGAGGTGACAGATAGTAATTGCCTCCAAACAGAGTTTCACTGCGATTTTCAGGTTAATTCAGTCAGAATTCCACAGGCTGTCAGCTGGAGGTGTGGATGAATCCGGGAACAGCCGGTTTCCTTGTGACTATTCAGGCCAAATGTCATTATGGATTCTTGCATTTCTTTGGATTTTTTCTATGTTTTCTTATTTATCATGGATTGTAATGAATTTTCTGATGTGAGCTTTGGTTTTGAGGCTGCAATATGGAGTTCAGGGCACCAGAGGAATGGTCTTTTTCAAACAGGGCACAGCTGTTGGCCTGCTTCAATTCTGGCTTGCTGTCATTGTTTTGGGTGCCTCAGCTGATTTTTGGTTTCTTGAGCGGCAATTTCCTAAATGTTTTCGGGGTCTGAGTTGGTTTTGCCTTCTTCCTTCCCAAATTATGTATTCTGATGGCACACAAACAAGAGTTTGGGCAGATTAGCCATTATGAAATAAAAAACACAAGAAATAGGCGTTTAAACCTACAAAATCTACTGGTAACTTGACCAAGGTGAGTTTTTGTGTTTTGGAAAAACAAATGGAACACTTTGGCTGAGGTGACAGATAGTAATTGGCTCCAAACTGAGTTTCACTGGGATTTTCAGGTGAATTCAGTCAGAATTCCACAGGCAGTGAGCTGGAGCAGAGGATGAATCCGGGAACAGCCGGTTTCCTTGTGACTAAATCCAGCCGAATATCATTATGTATTCTTGCATTTCTTTGGCTTTTTTCTCTGTTTTCTTATTTATCATGGTTTGTAATGAATTTTCTGATGTGAGCTTTGGTTTGTGGCTGAATATGGAGTTCAGGGCACCAGAGGAATGGTCTTTTTCAAACAGGGCACAGCTGTTGGCCTGCTCCAATTCTGGCTTCCTGTCATTGTTTTGAGTACCTCAGCCGATTTGTGGATTCTGTGCGGCAATTTCCTAAATGTTTTCTGGGTCTGAGTTGGTTTTGCCTTCTTCCTTCCCAAATTTTATATTCTGACGGCACACAAACAAGAGTTTGGGGAGAGTAGCCATTATGAAATGAAACACAAAACAAACAGGCATTTGAAGCTTAGAAATCTACAGGTAACATTACCAAGGTGAGTTTTTGTGTTTTGGAATATAAAATGGAACACTTTGGCTGTGGTGACAGATATTAATTGCCTCCAAACTGAGTTTCACTGCGATTTTCATGTTAATTCAGTCAGAATTCCACAGGCAGTCAGCTGGAGGGGTGGATGAATCCGGGAACAGCCGGTTTCCTTGTGACTGAATCAAGCCCAATATCATTATGGATTCTTGCATTTCTTTGGCTTTTTTCTCCTTTTTCTTATTTATCATGGTTTGTAATGAATTTTCTGATGTGAGCTTTGGTTTTGAGGCTGCAATATGGAGTTTAGGGCACCGGGGGAATGGTCTTTTTCAAACAGGTCACAGCTGTTGGCCTGCTCCAATTCTGGCTTGCTGTCATTGTTTTGGGTGCCTCAGCCGATATGTGGTTTGTGAGCGGCAATTTCCTAAATGTTTTCTGGGTCTGAGTTGGTTTTGCCTTCTTCCTTCCCAAATTTTGTATTCTGACTGCATACAAACAAGAGTTTGGGGAGAGTAGCCATTATGAAATAGAAAAACTCAACACAAGGGTTTGAAGCTTAGAAATCTACAGGTAACACGACCAAGGTGAGATTTGTGTTTTGGAAAATCAAATGGAACACTTTGGCTGAGGTGACAGATATTAATTGCCTCCAAACTGAGTTTCCCTGCAATTTTCAGGATAATTCTGTCAGAATTCCACAGGCAGTCAGCTGGAGGGGTGGATGATTCCTGGAACAGCCGGTTTCCTAGCGACTAAATCAAGCCCTATATCATTATGGATTCTTGCTTTTCTTTTGCTTTTTTCTCCTTTTTCTTATTTATCATGGTTTGTAATGAATTTTCTGATGTGAGCTTTGGTTCTGAGGCTGGCATATTGAGTTCAGGGCAGAAGAGGAAGGTTCTTTTTCAAACAGGGCACAGCTGTTGGCTTGCTCTAATTCTGGCTTGCTGTCATTGCTTTGGGTGCCTCAGCTAACTTTTGGTTTCTTGAGCGGCAATTTCCTGAATATTTTCTGGGTCTGAGTTGGTTTTGCCTTCTTCCTTCCCAAATTTTGTATTCTGACGCCAAACAAACAAGAGTTTGGGCAGAGTAGCCATTATGAAATAAAAAACACAACAAATAGGCGTTTGAAGCTTAGAAATCTACAGGTAACATGACCAAGGTGATTTTTTGTGTTTTGGAAAATAAAATGGAACACTTTGGCTGAGGTGACAGATATTAATTGCCTCCAAACTGAGTTTCACTGCGATTTTCAGGTTAATTCAGTCAGAATTCCACAGGCAGTCAACTGGAGGGGTGAATGAATCCGCGAACAGCCGGCTTCCATGTGACTAAATCAAGCCCAATAACATTACGGATTCTTGCATTTCTTTGGCTTTTTTCTCCTTTTTCTTATTTATCATGGTTTGTAATGAATTTTCTGATGTGAGCTTTGGTTTTGAGGCTGCAATATGGAGTTCAGGGAGCAAGAGGAAGGTTCTGTTTCAAACAGGGCACAGCTATTGGCCTGCCCCAATTCTGGCTTGCTTTCATTGTTTTGGGATCCTCAGCTGATTTGTGGTTTCTTGAGTGGCAATTTGCGAAATGTTTTCTGGGTCTGAGTTGGTTTTGCCTTCTTCCTTCCCAAATTTTGTATTCTGACGCCATACAAACAAGAGTTTGGGTAGAATAGCCATTATGAAATAAAAAACACAACAAATAGGCGTTTGAAGCTTAGAAATCTACAGGTAACACGACCAAGGTGAGTTTTTGTGTTTTGCAAAATAAAATGGAACACTTTAGCTGAGGTGACAGATATTAATTGTCTCCTATATGAGTTTCACTGCTATTTTGAGGTTAATTCAGTCAGAATTCCATAGGCAGTCAGCTGGATGGGTGGATGAATCCGGGAATAGCCGGTTTCCTTGCGACTATATCAAGCCCGATATCATTACAGATTCTTGCATTTCTTTGGCTTTTTTCTCATTTTTCTTATTTATCATGGTTTGTAATGAATTTTCTGATGTGAGCTTTGTTTCTGAGGCTGGCATATTGAGTTCAGGGTAAAAGAGGAAGGTTCTTTTTCAAACAGGGTACCGCTGTTGGCTTGCTCCAATTATGGCTTGCTGTCATTGTTGTGGGTGCCTCAGCTGACTTTTGGTTTCTTGAGTGGCAATTTCCTAAATGTTTTCTGGGTCTGAGTTGGTTTTGCCTTCTTCCTTCCCAAATTTTGTATTCTGACGCCATACAAACAAGAGTTTGGGCAGAGTAGCTTTTATGAAATAAAAAACACAACAAATAGGCATTTGAAGCTTAGAAATCTACAGGTAACATGACCAAGGTGAGTTTTTGTGTTTTGGAAAATAAAATGGAACACTTTGGCTGAGGTGACAGATATTAATTGCCTCCAAACTGAGTTTCACTGCGATTTTCAGGTTAATTCAGTCAGAATTCCACAGGCAGTGAGCTGGAGCAGAGGATGAATCCAGCTACAGCCGGTTTCCTTGTGACTAATAAGGCCAAATGTCATTATGGATTCTTGCATTTCTTTGGCTTTTTTCTCTGATTTCCTATTTATCATGGTTTGTAATGAATTTTCTGATGTGAGCTTTGGTTTTATGGCTGCAATATGGAGTTCAGAGCACCGGGGGAATGGTCTTTTTCAAACAGGGCAAAGCAGTTGGCCTGCTCCAATTCTGGCTTGCTGTCATTGCTTTGGGTGCCTCAGCCGATATGTGGTTTGTGAGCGGCAATTTCCTAAATGTTTTCTGGGTCTGAGTTGGTTTTGCCTTCTTCCTACCCAAATTTGGATTCTGACGCCATACAAACAAGAGTTTCGGCAGAGTAGCCATTATGGAATAAAACACAAAACAAATAGGCGTTTGAAGCTTAGAAATCTACAGGTAACACGACCAAGGTGAGATTTGTGTTTTGCAAAATCAAATGGAACACTTTGGCTGAGGTGACAGATATTAATTGCCTCCAAAGTGAGTTTCACTGCGATTTTCAGGTTAATTCAGTCAGAATTACACAGGCAGTCAGCTGGAGGGACGGATGATTCCGGGAACAGCCGGTTTCCTTGTGACTGAATCAAGCCCAATATCATTATGGATTCTTGCTTTTCTTTTCTTTTTTCTCCTTTTTCTTATTTATCATGGTTTGTAATGAATTTTCTGATGTGAGCTTTGGTTCTGAGGCTGGCATATTGAGTTCAGGGCAGAAGAGGAAGGTTCTTTTTCAATCAGGGCACAGCTGTTGGCTTGCTCTAATTCTGGCTTGCTGTCATTGCTTTGGGTGCCTCAGCTAACTTTTGGTTTCTTGAGCGGCAATTTCCTGAATATTTTCTGGGTCTGAGTTGGTTTTGCCTTCTTCCTTCCCAAATTTTGTATTCTGACGCCAAACAAACAAGAGTTTGGGCAGAGTAGCCATTATGAAATAAAAAACACAACAAATAGGCGTTTGAAGCTTAGAAATCTACAGGTAACATGACCAAGGTGATTTTTTGTGTTTTGGAAAATAAAATGGAACACTTTGGCTGAGGTCACAGATATTAATTGCCTCCAAACTGAGTTTCACTGCGATTTTCAGGTTAATTCAGTCAGAATTCCACAGGCAGTCAACTGGAGGGGTGAATGAATCCGCGAACAGCCGGCTTCCATGTGACTAAATCAAGCCCAATAACATTACGGATTCTTGCATTTCTTTGGCTTTTTTCTCCTTTTTCTTATTTATCATGGTTTGTAATGAATTTTCTGATATGAGCTTTGGTTTTGAGGCTGCAAAATGGAGTTCAGGGAGCAAGAGGAATGTTCTGTTTCAAACAGGGCACAGCTATTGGCCTGCCTCAATTCTGGCTTGCTTTCATTGTTTGGGATCCTCAGCTGATTTGTGGTTTCTTGAGTGGCAATTTTCTAAATGTTTTCTGGGTCTGAGTTGTTTTTCCCTTCTTCCTTCTCAAATTTTGTATTCTGACGCCATACAAACAAGAGTTTGGGCAGAGTAGCCATTATGAAATAAAAAACACAACAAATAGGCATTTGAAGCTTAGAAATCTACAGGTAACACGACCAAGGTGATTTTTTGTGTTTTGCAAAATCAAATGGAACACTTTGGCTGAGGTGACAGATATTAATTGCCTCCAAACTGAGTTTCACTGCGATTTTCAGGTTAATTCAGTCAGAATTCCACAGGCAGTCAGCTGGCGGGGTGGATGAATCCGGGAACAGCCGGTTTCCTTGTGACTAATAAGGCCAAATGTCATTATGGATTCTTGCATTTCTTTGGCTTTTTTCTCATTTTTCTTATTTATCATGGTTTGTAACGAATTTTCTGATGTGAGCTTTGGTTTTATGGTGGCAATATGGAGTTCAGGGCACCGGGGGAATGGTCTTTTTCAACAGGGCAAAGCTGTTGGCCTGCTCCAATTCTGGCTTGCTGTCATTGTTTTGGGTGCCTCAGCCGATATGTGGTTTGTGAGCGGCAATTTCCTAAATGTTTTCTGGGTCTGAGTTGGTTTTGCCTTCTTCCTTCCCAAATTTTGTATTCTGACGGCATACAAACAAGAGTTTGGGGAGAGTAGCCATTATGAAATGAAACACACAACAAATAGGCATTTGAAGCTTAGAAATCTACAGGTAACACGACCAAGGTGAGTTTTTGTGTTTTGGAAAATCAAATGGTACACTTTGGCTGAGGTGATAGATATTAATTGCCTCAAAACTGAGTTTCACTGCGATTTTCAGGTTAATTCAGTCAGAATTACACAGGCAGTCAGCTGGAGGGGTGGATGATTCCGGGAACAGCCGGTTTCCTTGCGACTGAATCAAGCCCAATATCATCATGGATTCTTGCTTTTCTTTTGTTTTTTTCTCCTTTTTCTTATTTATCATGGTTTGTAATGAATTTTCTGATGTGAGCTTTGGTTCTGAGGCTGGCATATTGAGTTCAGGGCAGAAGAGGAAGGTTCTTTTTCAAACAGGGCACAGCTGTTGGCTTGCTCTAATTCTGGCTTGCTGTCATTGCTTTGGGTGGCTCAGCTGACTTTTGGTTTCTTGAGCGGCAATTTCCTAAATGTTTTCTGGGTCCGAGTTGGTTTTGCCTTATTCCTTCCCAAATTTTGTATTCTGACGCCATACAAACAAGAGTTTGGGCAGAGTAGCCATTATGAAATAAAAAACACAACAAATAGGCGTTTGAAGCTTAGAAATCTACAGGTAACACGACCAAGATGAGTTTTTGTGTTTTGGAAAATCAAATGGAACACTTTGGTTGAGGTGACAGATATTAATTGCCTCCAAACTGAGTTTCACTGCGATTTTCAGGTTAATTCAGTCAGAATTCCACAGGCAGTCAGCTGGAGCAGTGGATGAATCCGGGAACAGCCGGTTTCCTTGCGACTATATCAACTCTGATTTCATTATGGATTCTTCCATTTCTTTGGCTTTTTTCTCCTTTTTCTTATTTATCATGGTTTGTAATGAATTTTCCGATGTGAGCTTTGGTTTTGAGGCTGCAATATGGACTTCAGGGCACCGGAGGAATGGTCTTTTTCAAGCAGGGCAAAGCTGTTGGCCTGCTTCAATTCTGGCTTGCTGTCTTTGTTTTGGGTGCCTCAGCCGATTTGTGGTTTCTTGAGCCTCAATTTCCTAAATGTTTTCTGGGTCTGACTTGCTTTTCCCTTCTTCCTTCCCAAATTTTGTATTCTGACGCCATACAAACAAGACTGTGGGCAGAGTAGCCATTATGAAATAAAACACAAAACAAATAGGCATTTGAAGCATAGAAATCTACAGGAAACACGACCAAGGTGAGGTTTTGTGTTTTGGAAAATCAAATGGAACACTTTGGCTGAGGTGACAGATATTAATTGCCTCCAAACTGAGTTTCCCTGCGATTTTCAGGTTAATTCAGTCAGAAATCCACAGGTCGTCAGCTGGAGGGGTGGATGAACCCGGGAACAGCTGGTTTCCTTGCAACTTAATCAAGCCCTATATCATTATGGATTCTTGCATTTTTTTGTTTTTTTCTCATTTTTCTTATTTATCATGGTTTGTAATAAATTTTCTGCTGTAAGCTTTGGTTTTGAGGCTGGTATATTGAGTTCAGGGCACAAGAGGAAGGTTTTTTTTCTATCAGGGCACAGCTGTTGGCTTGCTCAAATTCTGGCTTGCTGTCGTAGTTTTGAGTGCCTCAGCCGATTTTGGTTTCTTGAGCAGGAATTTCCTAAATGTTTTCTGGGTCTGAGTTGGTTTTGCCTTCTTCGTTCCCAAATTTTGTATTCTGACGCCATACAAACAAGAGTTTCAGTGGAGTAGCCATTATGAAATAAAAACACAACAAATAGGCGATTGAACCTTAGAAATCTACAGGTAACACAACCAAGGTGAGTTTTTGTGTTTTGGAAAATCAAATGGAACACTTTGGCTGAGGTGACAGATATTAATTGCCTCCAAACTGAGTTTCCCTGGGATTTTCAGGTTAATTCAGTCAGAATTCCACAGGCAGTCAGCTGGAGCAGTGGATGAATCCGGGAACAGCCGGTTTCCTTGCGACTATATCAACTCCGATTTCATTATGGATTCTTTCATTTCTTTGGCTTTTTTCTCATTTTTCTTATTTATCATGGTTTGTAATGAATTTTCTGATGTGAGCTTTGGTTTTGAGGCTGCAATATGGAGTTCAGGGCACGAGAGGAAGGTTCTTTTTCAAAAAGGGTAAAGCGGTTGGCTTGCTCCAATTATGGCTTGCTGTCATTGTTTTGGGTGCCTCAGCCAATTTGTATTTCTTGAGCGGCAATTTCCTAAATGTTTTCTGGGTCTGAGTTTGTTTTGCCTTCTTCCTTCCCAAATGTTGTATTCTGACGCAATACAAACAAGAGTTTGGACAGAGTAGCCATTATGAATTAAAAAAGACAACAAATAGGCATTTGAACCTTAGAAATCTACAGGTAACACGACCAAGGTGAGTTTTTGTGTTTTGGAAAATGAAATGGAACAGTTTGGCTGAAGTGACAGATATTAATTGCCTCCAAACTGAGTTTCCCTGCGATTTTCAGGTTAATTCAGTCAGAATTCCACAGGCAGTCAGCTGGAGGGGTGGATGAACCCGGGAACAGCTGGTTTCCTTGCAACTTAATCAAGAACAATATCATTATGGATTCTTGCATTTTTTTGGTTTTTTCTCATTTTTCTTATTTATCATGGTTTGTAATAAATTTTCTGTTGTAAGCTTTGGTTTTGAGGCTGGTATATTGAGTTCAGGGCACAAGAGGAAGGTTTTTTTTCTATCAGGGCACAGCTGTTGGCTTGCTCAAATTCTGGCTTGCTGTCGTAGTTTTGAGTGCCTCAGCCGATTTTGGTTTCTTGAGCTGGAATTTCCTAAATGTTTTCTGGGTCTGAGTTGGTTTTGCCTTCTTCGTTCCCAAATTTTGTGTTCTGACGCCATACAAACAAGAGTTTCAGTGGAGTAGCCATTATGAAATAAAAACACAACAAATAGGCGTTTGAACCTTAGAAATCTACAGGTAACACAACCAAGGTGAGTTTTTGTGTTTTGGAAAATAAAATGAAACAGTTTGGCTGAGGTGACAGATATTAATTGCCTCCAAACTGAGTTTCCCTGGGATTTTCAGGTTAATTCAGTCAGAATTCCACAGGCAGTCAGCTGGAGCAGTGGATGAATCCGGGAACAGCCGGTTTCCTTGCGACTATATCAACTCCGATTTCATTATGGATTCTTCCATTTCTTTGGCTTTTTTCTCCTTTTTCTTATTTATCATGGTTTGTAATGAATTTTCTGATGTGAGCTTTGGTTTTGAGGCTGCAGTATAGAGTTCACGGCACTGGAAGTATGGTCATTTTAAACAGGGTACAGCTGTGGCTTGCTCCAATTCTGGCTTGCCTTCTTTGTTTTGGGTGCCTCAGCTGATTTTGGTTTCTTGAGCGGCAATTTTTTAAATGTTTTCTGGGTCTGAGTTGGTTTTACCGTCTTCGTATCCAAATTTTCTTTTCTGCTGCCATACAAACAAGAGTTTGGGCAGAATAGCCATTATGAAATAAAAAACACAACAAATAGGCGTTTGAAGCTTAGAAATCTACAGGTAACATGACCAAGGTGATTTTTTGTGTTTTGGAAAATAAAATGGAACACTTTGGCTGAGGTGACAGATAGTAATTGCCTCCAAACGGAGTTTCACTGTGATTTTCAGGTTAATTCAGTTAGAAATCCACAGGCAGTCAGCTGGAGGGCTGGATGAATCCGGGAACAGCCAGTTTCCTTGTGACTGAATCAAGCCCAATATTATGGATTCTTGCATTTCCTTGTCTTTTTTCTCATTTTTCTTATTTTTTATGGTTTGTAATGAATTTTCTGATGTGAGCTTTGGTTTTGAGGCTGCAATATGGAGTTCAGGGCAGAAGAGGTAGGTTCTTTTTCAATCAGGGTACAGCTGTTGGCTTGCTCCAATTCTGGCTTGCTATCATTGTTTTGGGTGCCTCAGCTGACTTTTGGTTTCTTGAGTGGCAATTTCCTAAATGTTTTCTGGGTCTGAGTTGGTTTTGCCTTCTTCCTTCCCAAATTATGTATTCTGATGCCATAGAAACAAGAGTTTCAGCAGAGTAGCCACTATGAAATAAAAAACACAACAAATAGGCGTTTAAACCTTCAAAATCTACCAGTAACATGACCAAAGTGAGTTTTTGTGTTTTGGAAAATCAAATGGAACACTTTGGCTGAGGTGACAGATAGTAATTGCCTCCAAACAGAGTTTCACTGCGATTTTCAGGTTAATTCAGTCAGAATTCCACAGGCTGTCAGCTGGAGGTGTGGATGAATCCGGGAACAGCCGGTTTCCTTGTGACTATTCAGGCCAAATGTCATTATGGATTCTTGCATTTCTTTGGATTTTTTCTATGTTTTCTTATTTATCATGGATTGTAATGAATTTTCTGATGTGAGCTTTGGTTTTGAGGCTGCAATATGGAGTTCAGGGCACCAGAGGAATGGTCTTTTTCAAACAGGGCACAGCTGTTGGCCTGCTTCAATTCTGGCTTGCTGTCATTGCATTGGGTGCCTCAGCTGATTTTTGGTTTCTTGAGCGGCAATTTCCTAAATGTTTTCGGGGTCTGAGTTGGTTTTGCTTTCTTCCTTCCCAAATTATGTATTCTGATGGCACACAAACAAGAGTTTGGGCAGATTAGCCATTATGAAATAAAAAACACAAGAAATAGGCGTTTAAACCTACAAAATCTACTGGTAACTTGACCAAGGTGAGTTTTTGTGTTTTGGAAAAACAAATGGAACACTTTGGCTGAGGTGACAGATAGTAATTGGCTCCAAACTGAGTTTCACTGGGATTTTCAGGTGAATTCAGTCAGAATTCCACAGGCAGTGAGCTGGAGCAGAGGATGAATCCGGGAACAGCCGGTTTCCTTGTGACTAAATCCAGCCGAATATCATTATGTATTCTTGCATTTCTTTGGCTTTTTTCCTCTGTTTTCTTATTTATCATGGTTTGTAATGAATTTTGTGATGTGAGCTTTGGTTTGTGGCTGAATATGGAGTTCAGGGCACCAGAGGAATGGTCTTTTTCAAACAGGGCACAGCTGTTGGCCTGCTCCAATTCTGGCTTCCTGTCATTGTTTTGAGTACCTCAGCCGATTTGTGGATTCTGTGCGGCAATTTCCTAAATGTTTTCTGGGTCTGAGTTGGTTTTGCCTTCTTCCTTCCCAAATTTTATATTCTGACGGCACACAAACAAGAGTTTGGGGAGAGTAGCCATTATGAAATGAAACACAAAACAAACAGGCATTTGAAGCTTAGAAATCTACAGGTAACATGACCAAGGTGAGTTTTTGTGTTTTCGAATATAAAATGGAACACTTTGGCTGTGGTGACAGATATTAATTGCCTCCAAACTGAGTTTCACTGCGATTTTCATGTTAATTCAGTCAGAATTCCACAGGCAGTCAGCTGGAGGGGTGGATGAATCCGGGAACAGCCGGTTTCCTTGTGACTGAATCAAGCCCAATATCATTATGGATTCTTGCATTTCTTTGGCTTTTTTCTCCTTTTTCTTATTTATCATGGTTTGTAATGAATTTTCTGATGTGAGCTTTGGTTTTGAGGCTGCAATATGGAGTTTAGGGCACCGGGGGAATGGTCTTTTTCAAACAGGTCACAGCTGTTGACCTGCTCCAATTCTGGCTTGCTGTCATTGTTTTGGGTGCCTCAGCCGATATGTGGTTTGTGAGCCGCAATTTCCTAAATGTTTTCTGGGTCTGAGTTGGTTTTGCCTTCTTCCTTCCCAAATTTTGTATTCTGACGGCATACAAACAAGAGTTTGGGGAGAGTAGCCATTATGAAATAGAAAAACTCAACACAAGGGGTTTGAAGCTTAGAAATCTACAGGTAACACGACCAAGGTGAGATTTGTGTTTTGGAAAATCAAATGGAACACTTTGGCTGAGGTGACAGATATTAATTGCCTCCAAACTGAGTTTCCCTGCAATTTTCAGGATAATTCTGTCAGAATTCCACAGGCAGTCAGCTGGAGGGGTGGATGATTCCTGGAACAGCCGGTTTCCTAGCGACTAAATCAAGCCCTATATCATTATGGATTCTTGCTTTTCTTTTGCTTTTTTCTCCTTTTTCTTATTTATCATGGTTTGTAATGAATTTTCTGATGTGAGCTTTGGTTCTGAGGCTGGCATATTGAGTTCAGGGCAGAAGAGGAAGGTTCTTTTTCAAACAGGGCACAGCTGTTGGCTTGCTCTAATTCTGGCTTGCTGTCATTGCTTTGGGTGCCTCAGCTAACTTTTGGTTTCTTGAGCGGCAATTTCCTGAATATTTTCTGGGTCTGAGTTGGTTTTGCCTTCTTCCTTCCCAAATTTTGTATTCTGACGCCAAACAAACAAGAGTTTGGGCAGAGTAGCCATTATGAAATAAAAAACACAACAAATAGGCGTTTGAAGCTTAGAAATCTACAGGTAACATGACCAAGGTGATTTTTTGTGTTTTGGAAAATAAAATGGAACACTTTGGCTGAGGTGACAGATATTAATTGCCTCCAAACTGAGTTTCACTGCGATTTTCAGGTTAATTCAGTCAGAATTCCACAGGCAGTCAACTGGAGGGGTGAATGAATCCGCGAACAGCCGGCTTCCATGTGACTAAATCAAGCCCAATAACATTACGGATTCTTGCATTTCTTTGGCTTTTTTCTCCTTTTTCTTATTTATCATGGTTTGTAATGAATTTTCTGATGTGAGCTTTGGTTGAGGCTGCAATATGGAGTTCAGGGAGCAAGAGGAAGGTTCTGTTTCAAACAGGGCACAGCTATTGGCCTGCCCCAATTCTGGCTTGCTTTCATTGTTTTGGGATCCTCAGCTGATTTGTGGTTTCTTGAGTGGCAATTTGCGAAATGTTTTCTGGGTCTGAGTTGGTTTTGCCTTCTTCCTTCCCAAATTTTGTATTCTGACGCCATACAAACAAGAGTTTGGGTAGAATAGCCATTATGAAATAAAAAACACAACAAATAGGCGTTTGAAGCTTAGAAATCTACAGGTAACACGACCAAGGTGAGTTTTTGTGTTTTGCAAAATAAAATGGAACACTTTAGCTGAGGTGACAGATATTAATTGTCTCCTATATGAGTTTCACTGCTATTTTGAGGTTAATTCAGTCAGAATTCCATAGGCAGTCAGCTGGATGGGTGGATGAATCCGGGAATAGCCGGTTTCCTTGCGACTATATCAAGCCCGATATCATTACAGATTCTTGCATTTCTTTGGCTTTTTTCTCATTTTTCTTATTTATCATGGTTTGTAATGAATTTTATGATGTGAGCTTTGTTTCTGAGGCTGGCATATTGAGTTCAGGGTAAAAGAGGAAGGTTCTTTTTCAAACAGGGTACCGCTGTTGGCTTGCTCCAATTATGGCTTGCTGTCATTGTTGTGGGTGCCTCAGCTGACTTTTGGTTTCTTGAGTGGCAATTTCCTAAATGTTTTCTGGGTCTGAGTTGGTTTTGCCTTCTTCCTTCCCAAATTTTGTATTCTGACGCCATACAAACAAGAGTTTGGGCAGAGTAGCTTTTATGAAATAAAAAACACAACAAATAGGCATTTGAAGCTTAGAAATCTACAGGAAACACGACCAAGGTGAGTTTTTGTGTTTTGGAAAATCAAATGGAACACTTTGGCTGAGGTGACAGATATTAATTGCCTCCAAACTGAGTTTCACTGCGATTTTCAGGTTAATTCAGTCAGAATTCCACAGGCAGTGAGCTGGAGCAGAGGATGAATCCAGCTACAGCCGGTTTCCTTGTGACTAATAAGGCCAAATGTCATTATGGATTCTTGCATTTCTTTGGCTTTTTTCTCTGATTTCCTATTTATCATGGTTTGTAATGAATTTTCTGATGTGAGCTTTGGTTTTATGGCTGCAATATGGAGTTCAGAGCACCGGGGGAATGGTCTTTTTCAAACAGGGCAAAGCAGTTGGCCTGCTCCAATTCTGGCTTGCTGTCATTGCTTTGGGTGCCTCAGCCGATATGTGGTTTGTGAGCGGCAATTTCCTAAATGTTTTCTGGGTCTGAGTTGGTTTTGCCTTCTTCCTACCCAAATTTTGTATTCTGACGCCATACAAACAAGAGTTTCGGCAGAGTAGCCATTATGGAATAAAACACAAAACAAAAAGGCGTTTGAAGCTTAGAAATCTACAGGTAACACGACCAAGGTGAGATTTGTGTTTTGCAAAATCAAATGGAACACTTTGGCTGAGGTGACAGATATTAATTGCCTCCAAAGTGAGTTTCACTGCGATTTTCAGGTTAATTCAGTCAGAATTACACAGGCAGTCAGCTGGAGGGACGAATGATTCCGGGAACAGCCGGTTTCCTTGTGACTGAATCAAGCCCAATATCATTATGGATTCTTGCTTTTCTTTTCTTTTTTCTCCTTTTTCTTATTTATCATGGTTTGTAATGAATTTTCTGATGTGAGCTTTGGTTCTGAGGCTGGCATATTGAGTTCAGGGCAGAAGAGGAAGGTTCTTTTTCAATCAGGGCACAGCTGTTGGCTTGCTCTAATTCTGGCTTGCTGTCATTGCTTTGGGTGCCTCAGCTAACTTTTGGTTTCTTGAGCGGCAATTTCCTGAATATTTTCTGGGTCTGAGTTGGTTTTGCCTTCTTCCTTCCCAAATTTTGTATTCTGACGCCAAACAAACAAGAGTTTGGGCAGAGTAGCCATTATGAAATAAAAAACACAACAAATAGGCGTTTGAAGCTTAGAAATCTACAGGTAACATGACCAAGGTGATTTTTTGTGTTTTGGAAAATAAAATGGAACACTTTGGCTGAGGTCACAGATATTAACTGCCTCTAAACTGAGTTTCACTGCGATTTTCAGGTTAATTCAGTCAGAATTCCACAGGCAGTCAACTGGAGGGGTGAATGAATCCGCGAACAGCCGGCTTCCATGTGACTAAATCAAGCCCAATAACATTACGGATTCTTGCATTTCTTTGGCTTTTTTCTCCTTTTTCTTATTTATCATGGTTTGTAATGAATTTTCTGATATGAGCTTTGGTTTTGAGGCTGCAAAATGGAGTTCAGGGAGCAAGAGGAATGTTCTGTTTCAAACAGGGCACAGCTATTGGCCTGCCTCAATTCTGGCTTGCTTTCATTGTTTGGGATCCTCAGCTGATTTGTGGTTTCTTGAGTGGTAATTTTCTAAATGTTTTCTGGGTCTGAGTTGTTTTTCCCTTCTTCCTTCTCAAATTTTGTATTCTGACGCCATACAAACAAGAGTTTGGGCAGAGTAGCCATTATGAAATAAAAAACACAACAAATAGGCATTTGAAGCTTAGAAATCTACAGGTAACACGACCAAGGTGATTTTTTGTGTTTTCAAAATCAAATGGAACACTTTGGCTGAGGTGACAGATATTAATTGCCTCCAAACTGAGTTTCACTGCGATTTTCAGGTTAATTCAGTCAGAATTCCACAGGCAGTGAGCTGGAGCAGAGGATGAATCCAGCAACAGCCGGTTTCCTTGTGACTAATAAGGCCAAATATCATTATGGATTCTTGCATTTCTTTGGCTTTTTTCTCATTTTTCTTATTTATCATGGTTTGTAACGAATTTTCTGATGTGAGCTTTGGTTTTATGGTGGCAATATGGAGTTCAGGGCACCGGGGGAATGGTCTTTTTCAACAGGGCAAAGCTGTTGGCCTGCTCCAATTCTGGCTTGCTGTCATTGTTTTGGGTGCCTCAGCCGATATGTGGTTTGTGAGCGGCAATTTCCTAAATGTTTTCTGGGTCTGAGTTGGTTTTGCCTTCTTCCTTCCCAAATTTTGTATTCTGACGGCATACAAACAAGAGTTTGGGGAGAGTAGCCATTATGAAATGAAACACACAACAAATAGGCATTTGAAGCTTAGAAATCTACAGGTAACACGACCAAGGTGAGTTTTTGTGTTTTGGAAAATCAAATGGTACACTTTGGCTGAGGTGATAGATATTAATTGCCTCAAAACTGAGTTTCACTGCGATTTTCAGGTTAATTCAGTCAGAATTACACAGGCAGTCAGCTGGAGGGGTGGATGATTCCGGGAACAGCCGGTTTCCTTGCGACTGTATCAAGCCCAATATCATCATGGATTCTTGCTTTTCTTTTGTTTTTTTCTCCTTTTTCTTATTTATCATGGTTTGTAATGAATTTTCTGATGTGAGCTTTGGTTCTGAGGCTGGCATATTGAGTTCAGGGCAGAAGAGGAAGGTTCTTTTTCAAACAGGGCACAGCTGTTGGCTTGCTCTAATTCTGGCTTGCTGTCATTGCTTTGGGTGGCTCAGCTGACTTTTGGTTTCTTGAGCGGCAATTTCCTAAATGTTTTCTGGGTCCGAGTTGGTTTTGCCTTATTCCTTCCCAAATTTTGTATTCTGACGCCATACAAACAAGAGTTTGGGCAGAGTAGCCATTATGAAATAAAAAACACAACAAATAGGCGTTTGAAGCTTAGAAATCTACAGGTAACACGACCAAGATGAGTTTTTGTGTTTTGGAAAATCAAATGGAACACTTTGGCTGAGGTGACAGATATTAATTGCCTCCAAACTGAGTTTCACTGCGATTTTCAGGTTAATTCAGTCAGAATTCCACAGGCAGTCAGCTGGAGCAGTGGATGAATCCGGGAACAGCCGGTTTCCTTGCGACTATATCAACTCTGATTTCATTATGGATTCTTCCATTTCTTTGGCTTTTTTCTCCTTTTTCTTATTTATCATGGTTTGTAATGAATTTTCCGATGTGAGCTTTGGTTTTGAGGCTGCAATATGGACTTCAGGGCACCGGAGGAATGGTCTTTTTCAAGCAGGGCAAAGCTGTTGGCCTGCTTCAATTCTGGCTTGCTGTCTTTGTTTTGGGTGCCTCAGCCGATTTGTGGTTTCTTGAGCCTCAATTTCCTAAATGTTTTCTGGGTCTGACTTGCTTTTCCCTTCTTCCTTCCCAAATTTTGTATTCTGACGCCATACAAACAAGACTGTGGGCAGAGTAGCCATTATGAAATAAAACACAAAACAAATAGGCATTTGAAGCATAGAAATCTACAGGAAACACGACCAAGGTGAGGTTTTGTGTTTTGGAAAATCAAATGGAACACTTTGGCTGAGGTGACAGATATTAATTGCCTCCAAACTGAGTTTCCCTGCGATTTTCAGGTTAATTCAGTCAGAAATCCACAGGTCGTCAGCTGGAGGGGTGGATGAACCCGGGAACAGCTGGTTTCCTTGCAACTTAATCAAGCCCTATATCATTATGGATTCTTGCATTTTTTTGTTTTTTTCTCATTTTTCTTATTTATCATGGTTTGTAATAAATTTTCTGCTGTAAGCTTTGGTTTTGAGGCTGGTATATTGAGTTCAGGGCACAAGAGGAAGGTTTTTTTTCTATCAGGGCACAGCTGTTGGCTTGCTCAAATTCTGGCTTGCTGTCGTAGTTTTGAGTGCCTCAGCCGATTTTGGTTTCTTGAGCAGGAATTTCCTAAATGTTTTCTGGGTCTGAGTTGGTTTTGCCTTCTTCGTTCCCAAATTTTGTATTCTGACGCCATACAAACAAGAGTTTCAGTGGAGTAGCCATTATGAAATAAAAACACAACAAATAGGCGATTGAACCTTAGAAATCTACAGGTAACACAACCAAGGTGAGTTTTTGTGTTTTGGAAAATCAAATGGAACACTTTGGCTGAGGTGACAGATATTAATTGCCTCCAAACTGAGTTTCCCTGGGATTTTCAGGTTAATTCAGTCAGAATTCCACAGGCAGTCAGCTGGAGCAGTGGATGAATCCGGGAACAGCCGGTTTCCTTGCGACTATATCAACTCCGATTTCATTATGGATTCTTTCATTTCTTTGGCTTTTTTCTCCTTTTTCTTATTTATCATGGTTTGTAATGAATTTTCTGATGTGAGCTTTGGTTTTGAGGCTGCAATATGGAGTTCAGGGCACGAGAGGAAGGTTCTTTTTCAAAAAGGGTAAAGCGGTTGGCTTGCTCCAATTATGGCTTGCTGTCATTGTTTTGGGTGCCTCAGCCAATTTGTATTTCTTGAGCGGCAATTTCCTAAATGTTTTCTGGGTCTGAGTTGGTTTTGCCTTCTTCCTTCCCAAATGTTGTATTCTGACGCAATACAAACAAGAGTTTGGACAGAGTAGCCATTATGAATTAAAAAAGACAACAAATAGGCATTTGAACCTTAGAAATCTACAGGTAACACGACCAAGGTGAGTTTTTGTGTTTTGGAAAATGAAATGGAACAGTTTGGCTGAAGTGACAGATATTAATTGCCTCCAAACTGAGTTTCCCTGCGATTTTCAGGTTAATTCAGTCAGAATTCCACAGGCAGTCAGCTGGAGGGGTGGATGAACCCGGGAACAGCTGGTTTCCTTGCAACTTAATCAAGAACAATATCATTATGGATTCTTGCATTTTTTTGGTTTTTTCTCATTTTTCTTATTTATCATGGTTTGTAATAAATTTTCTGTTGTAAGCTTTGGTTTTGAGGCTGGTATATTGAGTTCAGGGCACAAGAGGAAGGTTTTTTTTCTATCAGGGCACAGCTGTTGGCTTGCTCAAATTCTGGCTTGCTGTCGTAGTTTTGAGTGCCTCAGCCGATTTTGGTTTCTTGAGCTGGAATTTCCTAAATGTTTTCTGGGTCTGAGTTGGTTTTGCCTTCTTCGTTCCCAAATTTTGTGTTCTGACGCCATACAAACAAGAGTTTCAGTGGAGTAGCCATTATGAAATAAAAACACAACAAATAGGCGTTTGAACCTTAGAAATCTACAGGTAACACAACCAAGGTGAGTTTTTGTGTTTTGGAAAATAAAATGAAACAGTTTGGCTGAGGTGACAGATATTAATTGCCTCCAAACTGAGTTTCCCTGGGATTTTCAGGTTAATTCAGTCAGAATTCCACAGGCAGTCAGCTGGAGCAGTGGATGAATCCGGGAACAGCCGGTTTCCTTGCGACTATATCAACTCCGATTTCATTATGGATTCTTCCATTTCTTTGGCTTTTTTCTCCTTTTTCTTATTTATCATGGTTTGTAATGAATTTTCTGATTTGAGCTGTGGTTTTGAGGCTGGCATATTGAGTTCAGGGCACGAGAGGAATGGTCTTTTTCAAACAGGTCAAAGCTGTTGGCCTGCTTCAATTCTGGCTTACTGTCATTGTTTTGGGTGCCTCAGCCGATTTGTGGTTTCTTGAGCCTCAATTTCCTAAATGTTTTCTGGGTCTGACTTGCTTTTCCCTTCTTCCTTCCCAAATTTTGTATTCTGACGCCATACAAACAAGACTGTGGGCAGAGTAGCCATTATGAAATAAAACACAAAACAAATAGGCATTTGAAGCTTAGAAATCTACAGGAAACACGACCAAGGTGAGTTTTTGTGTTTTGGAAAATCAAATGGAACACTTTGGCTCAGGTGACAGATATTAATTGCCTCCAAACTGAGTTTCCCTGCGATT
Organism: Oryctolagus cuniculus; assembly: GCF_964237555.1. Classification (NCBI taxonomy): domain Eukaryota; kingdom Metazoa; phylum Chordata; class Mammalia; order Lagomorpha; family Leporidae; genus Oryctolagus; species Oryctolagus cuniculus. Next base: position 75,840 of record NW_027208212.1, on the reverse strand, counting down.
TTCAGGTTAATTCAGTCAGAATTCCACAGGCAGTCAGCTGGAGGGGTGGATGATTCCGGGAACAGCCGGTTTCCTTGCGACTGAATGAAGCCCAATATCATCATGGATTCTTGCTTTTCTTTTGTTTTTTTCTCCTTTTTCTTATTTATCATGGTTTGTAATGAATTTTCTGATGTGAGCTTTGGTTCTGAGGCTGGCATATTGAGTTCAGGGCAGAAGAGAAAGGTTCTTTTTCAAACAGGGCACAGCTGTTGGCTTGCTCTAATTCTGGCTTGCTGTCATTGCTTTGGGTGGCTCAGCTGATTTTGGTTTCTTGAGCGGCTATTTCCTAAATGTTTTCTGGGTCCAAGTTGGTTTTGCCTTATTCCTTCCCAAATTTTGTATTCTGACGCCATACAAACAAGAGTTGGGGCAGAGCAGCCATTATGAAATAAAAAACACAACTAATAGGCGTTTGAAGCTTAGAAATCTACAGGTAACACGACCAAGGTGAGTTTTTGTGTTTTGGAAAATCAAATGGAACACTTTGGCTGAGGTGACAGATATTAATTGCCTCCAAACTGAGTTTCACTGCGATTTTCAGGCTAATTCAGTCAGAATCCCACAGGCAGTCAGCTGGAGCAGTGGATGAATCCGGGAACAGCCGGTTTCCTTGCGACTATATCAACTCTGATTTCATTACGGATTCTTCCATTTCTTTGGCTTTTTTCTCCTTTTTCTTATTTATCATGGTTTGTAATGAATTTTCCGATGTGAGCTTTGGTTTTGAGGCTGCAATATGGACTTCAGGGCACCGGAGGAATGGTCTTTTTCAAGCAGGGCACAGCTGTTGGCCTGCTTCAATTCTGGCTTGCTGTCTTTGTTTTGGGTGTCTCAGCCGATTTGTGGTTTCTTGAGCAGGAATTTCCTAAATGTTTTCTGGGTCTCAGTTGCTTTTCCCTTCTACCTTCCCAAATTTTGTATTCTGACGCCATACAAACAAGACTGTGGGCAGAGTAGCCATTATGGAATAAAACACAAAACAAATAGGCGTTTGAAGCTTAGAAATCTACAGGTAACACGAACAAGGTGAGTTTTTGTGTTTTGGAAAATAAAATGAAACACTTTGGCTGAGGTGACAGATATTAATTGCCTCCAAACTGAGTTTCCCTGGGATTTTCAGGTTAATTCAGTCAGAATTCCACAGGCAGCCAGCTGGAGCAGTGGATGAATCCGGGAACAGCCGGTTTCCTTGCGACTATATCAACTCCGATTTCATTATGGATTCTTCCATTTCTTTGGCTTTTTTCTCCTTTTTCTTATTTATCATGGTTTGTAATGAATTTTCTGATGTGAGCTTTGGTTTTGAGGCTGCAATATGAAGTTCAGGGCACGAGAGGAAGGTTCTTTTTCAAAAAGGGTAAAGCGGTTGGCTTGCTCCAATTATGGCTTGCTGTCATTGTTTTGGGTGCCTCAGCCAATTTGTATTTCTTGAGCGGCAATTTCCTAAATGTTTTCTGGGTCTGAGTTGGTTTTGCCTTCTTCCTTCCCAAATGTTGTATTCTGACGCAATACAAACAAGAGTTTGGACAGAGTAGCCATTATGAAATAAAAAAGACAACAAATAGGCATTTGAACCTTAGAAATCTACAGGTAACACGACCAAGGTGAGTTTTTGTGTTTTGGAAAATGAAATGGAACACTTTGGCTGAGGTGACAGATATTAATTGCCTCCAAACTGAGTTTCCCTGCGATTTTCAGGTTAATTCAGTCAGAATTCCACAGGCAGTCAGCTGGAGGGGTGGATGAACCCGGGAACAGCTGGTTTCCTTGCAACTTAATCAAGAACAATATCATTATGGATTCTTGCATTTTTTTGGTTTTTTCTCATTTTTCTTATTTATCATGGTTTGTAATAAATTTTCTGTTGTAAGCTTTGGTTTTGAGGCTGGTATATTGAGTTCAGGGCACAAGAGGAAGGTTTTTTTTCTATCAGGGCACAGCTGTTGGCTTGCTCAAATTCTGGCTTGCTGTCGTAGTTTTGAGTGCCTCAGCCGATTTTGGTTTCTTGAGCTGGAATTTCCTAAATGTTTTCTGGGTCTGAGTTGGTTTTGCCTTCTTCGTTCCCAAATTTTGTGTTCTGACGCCATACAAACAAGAGTTTCAGTGGAGTAGCCATTATGAAATAAAAACACAACAAATAGGCGTTTGAACCTTAGAAATCTACAGGTAACACAACCAAGGTGAGTTTTTGTGTTTTGGAAAATAAAATGAAACAGTTTGGCTGAGGTGACAGATATTAATTGCCTCCAAACTGAGTTTCCCTGGGATTTTCAGGTTAATTCAGTCAGAATTCCACAGGCAGTCAGCTGGAGCAGTGGATGAATCCGGGAACAGCCGGTTTCCTTGCGACTATATCAACTCCGATTTCATTATGGATTCTTCCATTTCTTTGGCTTTTTTCTCCTTTTTCTTATTTATCATGGTTTGTAATGAATTTTCTGATTTGAGCTGTGGTTTTGAGGCTGGCATATTGAGTTCAGGGCACGAGAGGAATGGTCTTTTTCAAACAGGGCAAAGCTGTTGGCCTGCTTCAATTCTGGCTTACTGTCATTGTTTTGGGTGCCTCAGCCGATTTGTGGTTTCTTGAGCCTCAATTTCCTAAATGTTTTCTGGGTCTGACTTGCTTTTCCCTTCTTCCTTCCCAAATTTTGTATTCTGACGCCATACAAACAAGACTGTGGGCAGAGTAGCCATTATGAAATAAAACACAAAACAAATAGGCATTTGAAGCATAGAAATCTACAGGAAACACGACCAAGGTGAGGTTTTGTGTTTTGGAAAATCAAATGGAACACTTTGGCTGAGGTGACAGATATTAATTGCCTCCAAACTGAGTTTCCCTGGGATTTTCAGGTTAATTCAGTCAGAATTCCACAGGCAGTCAGCTGGAGGGGTGGATGATTCCGGGAACAGCCGGTTTCCTTGCGACTGAATCAAGCTCAATATCATCATGGATTCTTGCTTTTCTTTTGTTTTTTTCTCCTTTTTCTTATTTATCATGGTTTGTAATGAATTTTCTGATGTGAGCTTTGGTTCTGAGGCTGGCATATTGAGTTCAGGGCAGAAGAGGAAGGTTCTTTTTCAAACAGGGCACAGCTGTTGGCTTGCTCTAATTCTGGCTTGCTGTCATTGCATTGGGTGGCTCAGCTGACTTTTGGTTTCTTGAGCGGCTATTTCCTAAATGTTTTCTGGGTCCGAGTTGGTTTTGCCTTATTCCTTCCCAAATTTTGTATTCTGACGCCATACAAACAAGAGTTTGGGCAGAGCAGCCATTATGAAATAAAAAACACAACTAATAGGCGTTTGAAGCTTAGAAATCTACAGGTAACACGACCAAGGTGAGTTTTTGTGTTTTGGAAAATCAAATGGAACACTTTGGCTGAGGTGACAGATATTAATTGCCTCCAAACTGAGTTTCCCTGCGATTTTCAGGTTAATTCAGTCAGAATTCCACAGGCAGTCAGCTGGAGGGGTGGATGATTCCGGGAACAGCCGGTTTCCTTGCGACTGAATCAAGCCCAATATCATCATGGATTCTTGCTTTTCTTTTGTTTTTTTCTCCTTTTTCTTATTTATCATGGTTTGTAATGAATTTTCTGATGTGAGCTTTGGTTCTGAGGCTGGCATATTGAGTTCAGGGCACAAGAGGAAGGTTCTTTTTCAAAAAGGGTAAAGCTGTTGGCTTGCTCCAATTCTGGCTTGCTGTCATTGTTTTGGGTGCCTCAGCCGATTTGTATTTCTTGAGCGGCAATTTCCTAAATGTTTTCTGGGTCTGAGTTGGTTTTGCCTTCTTCCTTCCCAAATGTTGTATTCTGACGCAATACAAACAAGAGTTTGGACAGAGTAGCCATTATGAATTAAAAAAGACAACAAATAGGCGTTTGAACCTTAGAAATCTACAGGTAACACGACCAAGGTGAGGTTTTGTGTTTTGGAAAATCAAATGCAACACGTTGGCTGAAGTGACAGATATTAATTGCCTCCAAACTGAGTTGCACTGCGATTTTCAGGTTAATTCAGTCAGAATTCCACAGGCAGTCAGCTGGAGGGGTGGATGAACCCGGGAACAGCTGGTTTCCTTGCAACTTAATCAAGAACAATATCATTATGGATTTTTGCATTTTTTTTGGTTTTTTCTCCTTTTTCTTATTTATCATGGTTTGTAATGAATTTTCTGTTGTAAGCTTTGGTTTTGAGGCTGGTATATTGAGTTCAGGGCACAAGAGGAAGGTTCTTTTTCAATCAGGGCACAGCTGTTGGCTTGCTCAAATTCTGGCTTGCTGTCGTAGTTTTGAGTGCCTCAGCCGATTTGTGGTTTCTTGAGCGGCAATTTCGTAAATGTTTTCTGGGTCTGAGTTTGTTTTGCCTTCTTCCTTCCCAAATGTTGTATTCTGACGCAATACAAACAAGAGTTTGGACAGAGTAGCCATTATGAAATAAAAATAACACTACAAATAGGCGTTTGAAGATTATATTCTACAGGTAACACGACCGAGGTGAGTTTTTGTGTTTTGCAAAATAAAATGAAACAGTTTGGCTGAGGTGAAAGATATTAATTGCCTCCAAACTGAGTTTCCCTGCGATTTTCAGGTTATTTCAGTCAGAATTCCACAGGCAGTCAGCTGGAGCAGTGGATGAATCCGGGAACAGCCGGTTTCCTTGCGACTAACTCAAGCCCAATATCATTATGGATTCTTGCATTTCTTTGGCTTTTTTCTCGTTTTTCTTATTTATCATGGTTTGTAATGAATTTTCTGATGTGAGCTTTGGTGTTGAGGCTGGCAAATTGAGTTCAGGGCACGAGAGGAATGGTCTTTTTCAATCAGGGCACAGCTGTTGGCTTGCTCCAATTCTGGCTTGCTTTCCTTGTTTTGGGTGCCTCGGCCATTAGGAAAGAAAAAAAAAAAGACACAGAAAATTGCCCTTTCGGGAGTAGAAATCTACAGGCAGCACGACCAATATGAGTTTCTGTGTTTGGGAAATGACATGGAACCCTTTTCCTGAGGGGACAGATTCTAACTCCCTAAAAATTGAGTGTGAGTGCGATTTTGTGGTCAATTCACTCAGAATTCCAAAGTCAGTCTGTGGAAGGGGGCAATGAATCTGGAACCAGTCCGTTTCCTTGTGTCTAAATCCAGCCAAATATCACAAAGGACTCTTGCATTTCTTTGGCTTTTTCACATTTCCCTTATTTATCATGGTTTGTAATGAATTTTCTAATGTGAGCTTTGGTTTTGAGGCTGGAATATGGAGTTCAGGGTACTGGAGGAATGGTCTTTTTCAAACAGGGCACAGCTGTTGGCTTGCTCCAATTCTGGCTTCCTGTCATTGTTTTGGGTGCCTCAGCCGATTTGTGGTTTCTTGAGTGGCAATTTCCTACATATTTTCTGGGTCTGAGTCGGTTTTGCCTTCTTATTCCCAAATTTTGTATTCTGATGCAATAGAAGCAAGATTTTGGACAGAGTAGACATTATGAAAGAAAAAAAAAAAAAACACAGCACATTGTCCTTTTTGGATTAGAAATCTACAGGCAACACGACCAAGATGAGTTTCTGTGTTTTGGAAAATGATATGGAACCCTTCTGCTGAGGGGACAGATACTAATACCCTCCAAATTGAGTGTGAGTGCGATTTTGAGATGAATTCAATCAGATTCCAAAGTCAGTCTGTGGAAGGGGGACGAATCAGGAAACAGCCAGTTTCCTTGTGTCTAAATCCAGTCCAATATTACAAAGGACTCTTCCATTTCTTTGGTTTTTCCACATTTCCCTTATTTATCATGGTTTGTAATGAATTTTCTGATATGAGCTTTGGTTTTGAGGCGGCAATATGGAGTTCAGAGTAACAGAGGAATGGTCTTTTTCAAACAGGGCACAGCTGTTGGCTTGCTCCACTTCTGGCTTGCTGTCATTGTTTTGGGTGCCTCAGCTGACTTTTGGTTTCTTGAGCGGCAATTTCCTAAATGTTTTCTGGGTCTGAGTTGGTTTTGCCTTCTTCCTTCCCAAATTTTGTATTCTGACACCATACAAACAAGAGTTTGGACAGAGTAGCCATTATGAATTAAAAAAGACAACTAATAGGTGTTTGAAGCTTAGAAATTTTCAGGCAACATGACCAAGGTGAGTTTTTGTGTTTTGGAAAATCAAATGGAACACTTTGGCTGAGGTGACAGATATTAATTGCCTCCAAACTGAGTTTCACTGTGATTTTCAGGTTAATTCAGTCAGAATTCCACAAGCAGTCAGCTGGAGGGGTGAATGAATCCGGGAACGGCCGGTTTCCCTGCGACTAAATCAAGCCCAATATCATTATGGATTTTTGCATTTCTTTGGCTTTTTTCTCTTTTTTCTTATGTATCATGGTTTGTAATGAATTTTCTGATGTGAGCTTTTGTTTTGAGCTGGCAATATTGAGTTCAGATCACAAGAGGAATGGTCTTTTTCAATCAGGGCACAGCTGTTGGCTTGCTCCAATTCTGGCTTGCTGTCATTGTTTTGGGTGCCTCAGCTGACTTTTGGTTTCTTGAGTGGCAGTTTCCTACATGTTTTCTGGGTCTGAGTCAGTTTTGCCTTCTTCCTTACCAAATTTTGTATTCTGATGAAATACAAGCAAGATTTTGGACAGAGTTAGCTCTCTGTCCATTCTTCTGTCTGTTTACTAGATGAATAAAAAGACAGTGTAAAATGATTTGTAAAGAACTATAAGGGGTCAGCGCTGTGCTGCTGCTGCCAATTGAGGAGTGAAGCAGGAGATGGAAAACACCTCTCTCTCTCTCTCTCTCTCTCTCTCTGTGCCTCTCCTTCTCTGTTACTCTGACTTCTAAATAAAAAAATGAATCTTAAAAGAAGTATAAACATCAATAAAACACAAATGAAAATTGTATTCTCAAAACTGGATATTAAACCATGCCTTCTACACCTCTGTTAAAAGTTACATTCTATCATAGTCATTTATGATTTCTAGGGCCAAAGTAGTAAATAAGATTTTTCTGGAAGAGACAGAGGTTATGAGGGAGCCAGGATTTGGGGTCAGTTAGCAGAAGTGAGTGTCACTCTTTCAGATTTGATGCAGGAAAGGAACAGCAACTGATCCCTGAGATTTTGGTGTGGGAAGGAAAGGAAGGAGGGACTTAACAAAAGCAAATGCCCTCTGGTTGTGGGCACCCACCCCTGACTGCAGCTTTTTGGAGGAACAGCTGGTGTCTCTAGGGATGCTGCAGCCTGGACTCCATTTCCCAGAGTTCCCAGTAGCTCCGAGGTATTCTGCTTTCCAAATACCTGTGGGCATGCACCTGCCACTGCCAGTCCCTGGGGCTCAGAGTTGGACCAGGGGAGTTCATTCCTTGATCAGTGTCAACCCTGGGGGCTATGCTGCTCCTTCTCTGGCATTTACTGCAACTCCTGCTCTGCACGTGCGATCCCAGGCAGTTTCCGAGTGCTCACCCTGAGCCTGCCTCCTGCTGCTTCTTCCCTCTTCATCCACCAACTGTGGGTCCCACATGTCAGGGACTCTCTTCTCCACACTCCCAATTTCACTCCCCGTGTATCTGGAAGAAAGGGTACCTGCTCCAGGGACTTTCTGCTGCAGGTTTGGCATGCAGGAAGGGGCGGAGACACATGTGGGAGAAGTGTGCCAGCGATCCTGGCAGCTTCTCCCGAGGTCAGGGCTGGGACCCGGGCTGCTCTGTCTCCCACCTCTATTTCCCAGGCTCAAAGTGCCCGGACTCTCTCCTGCAGTACCTCACCTAAACTGTCCCTAATGTGCTTTATTTAGTGGTTACAGGAGAGAGGGGGCAGTGTTCTGGGAACCTGCATTCACAGGGAAGGAAGGCAGAAAGACTCCTGATCTCCACAGTTAAATAAGCCGGGTTCCCACTGTGGGTGGTCTCAGAATGCAGTCTGGCCTGGTCTCTTGATGTTTCCTGGGCTGGTTCCTGCAGGGTGGGGCTGGATGGCCTTCAGCAGGGAGCCTGGGGCAGCAGAGGGGTGGGCAGGAGGATCTGTCTAGGATCTGCCCCACTGCTCTCATCCTGCACCTCATCTTCCTGGTGGGGAGCAGTGTGAAGCGTGAATAGCTGCTTTGTGTGTTGATCCCTCTCAAGTATTAATTATCAAATTTTTCCAATGTGGAATTTGAAGCTGTTCCAGAAACATGGGGTGGGAAATCTCCCTTCTTTCAAACAGGCACAGAGACAGTGGAGGATCCAAGGAGTTTCTATTAATGGCCCTAGGCTCAGCTGGAATGATTTCTTGAGAATTGAGCATCAAATTCAAGTTTCTTAGCTGTTACAGCATTGGTGGGTTTAAATGGCAGCCTACATGATTAGAACCACATTTCCAATGGTCAGTGGGTCCAGTATGTTTGTAAAAGAGATGCCAGGGACAGATTTATTAGGACAGATTTATGACTGGAGTTTACAAAAGCAGAACTTAGGACATCTTCCCTCCCTAGACAAGATTTCAGTGGGCAGCTGTTTCACTCATTAATTGTGAGCATCCACTTTTAAAGGTTTGTGTTGGATGGGGTCCACTTCTCTTTCTTTGATGATGTATTTGGCTGCTTTTCATTTTCTGTCTTCAGCTATCTCTTCTCCTGTAAGCAAGGCTGTCAACTGTTTTGACCTGCCACTGATCCCTTTGCAAAGTGAGAAGGGAACCAAAATTAATGCAAGTCTACTGTGTTGTCAATAACTGGAGCTACTTTTTTAAAGATTTATTTATTCATTTGAAAGAGTTACACAGAGAGGAGAGAGAGAGAGAGAGAAAGAGAGAGAGGTCTTCCATCCGATGGTTCATTCCCCAATTGGCAGCAATAGCTGGAGGTATGCCAATTTGGAGCCAGTAGCCAGGAGCTCCTTCTGAGATGAAGCTGTTTTTTTAAATAATTATTTATTTATTTGAAAGGCAGAACTTTGTCCAGGTCTCATAGGTGGGTGCAGGAGATGAGGGGTTTGGGCCAACTTCTACTGTTTTCCCAGTCCACAGCAGAGAGCTGGATGGGAAGTGCAGCAGCCAGGATCCCAACCGGCACCCATATAGGATGCTGACAAGGCAGCAGTAGCTTTACCCACTATGCAACAGTGCTGCCCACTAACGGGAGCTCTTTTAATCTGAGTTTGCATAAAGAGGAGAATTACAGCATCATAAATACAGATAAGTAACAGTTTTTCTCTGCCCAGCACTTTATATTACCCAGTGCTCCACTGAAAATCTTACATTCCACACTGTGTAATTAAGAAGGCCAGTTACTTATCTTATTTTGGGTTCTGTGTTTAAACCCATGACACTTTTGACATGGGAGGATATTAGTTCTACAATTTCATAGAGACTGGTCTTTGGAAGCATCGATAGAAGTTATAACTGTGAGAGTAGTAAGAAAGAAGAGGGGAAGAAATAAGTGCCCCTTACCTCCCTCAGAGATGTCCACAAGTGCAGTAGACGATATGCCCTTATGGTTGACTTTCTGGGACAAACTGTGTTTGAGTGCTTCACATGTTCTGATAGAAAGGTGTTGCCACCAGGTTTTTAGTATATTTTGTTAGTTTTTAAAGATTTATTTATTTATTTGAAAATCAGAGTTACACAGAGAGAGAAGGAGAGGCAGAGAGAGAGAGAGAGAGAGAGAGAGAGGTCTTCCATCAGGTTCATTTCCCCAATGGCTTCATCATTGTGAACTTTGCTCAGTTCCTGACCTATACCTTTCCTTTAACCTAGTACTTTGCCATGTAGTAGCCCATGAAAACTGCAGACTGCATAAATTAATGAATACTTGGAGGGTTGTGATTTCTTAGAGGAACATCATGAGATAGGAGGAATAAAACAAAACAAAAGTATCCTCCGTATATAGAAGGTACACTGTTTTTGCAAGCCACAGCAAAGAGGAAGAAGCAGGAAAGTAGTGAGACTGGAAAGTTTGCGGCAAAGGTAATAGGCACTGGTCAAGAATTTAACAAGCCCATTAGGAAAACATTAAGGTTTCCTTACTTCCATGTAGACTCTGCCCTCTTATGGTGAACAGGGTCCTCTAAACCCACTTGTTGCACAAATGAAAACCCAAGCATTGTCTTCTCCCACAGATGGAGTCTGCTATTGGTTTTGATTTACATTTCCCTAATGGCTAGTGATATTGGGCATGTTCATCTATGTCTTGACCATTGAGATTTCTTCTTCTGAGAAACATCTGTTTTGATCCTTGCCCATTTCTTAGCTGTACATTTTGCTTCTTATTTGGAGATTTTCCCAGTTCTATATATGTATGTTCTGGCTATCAATCTTTTGTCATAATCAGAGTTTTCAATGTTTCCTGCCATTCTGTCCATTGTATGTTCACTCTGTTGATTACTTTGTTGTGAAGATGTATCTTAATATGATATGCTCAAATTTCTATATTTTATTTTTGTTACTTGTGCTTTTGGAATCTTACCCAAAACTGTTATCTATGCTTATGTTTTATAGTTTCTCATATGTTTACTTAGTTTCTGGTTTTATATTTAGACTTTTAATTCACCTTGAGTTGCTTTTACATAGTGTATGAGGTTTTGGGTATATTTTCAGGCTTCTACATATGGATAATCACTTTCCTTTAAACCATATGCTAAAGGGGTTCTTCTTTCTCCTGTTTGTTTTCTTTCCTTTGTTAAATAGGAGTTGCCTGTAGAAAAGTCGGTTTATTTCAGCTGCCTATACTTTTACACTGAACTATGAGTCTGTTTTCCAACAGTGCTAACACTGTTTCTATATTTTTAAGATTTATTTATTTATTGGAAAGGCCAGATGCTTCTTCCAAGTCTCTCATGTGGGTGCCAGCACCGTAGAACACGGTCCATCTTCCACCAATTTCCCAGGTGCATTAGTAGGGAGCTGGATTGGAAGTGGAGCACCTGGTCTCCTAGCAGCAACATATGGGATGCATGCACAGCAGGTCAAGGCTTTAATCCACTACACCACAGCACCAAACCCTTCCTTATTTACTTCTGCTGTGATCTTTCATTATTCACTTTTTTCTACTGCCCTGCAACTTGACTCCTTCCTGTTTTTTTTCTGGGTCCTGGACGATGGTAGTAGGTGGCTTCTGGGATCTTTTTGTGTTAGTAGATACTTGGTAATCTAAAATCACAGTTTTTAGTTTCTATATTTCTCTGCTAATCACTAGGACCTTCTGGATGACAATAGAAAATGCTGGCAGAAATGAGGATATATTAATTTGCTAAGAAAATACCACAGAGAATATGATTTAAATCATGGAATTTTACTTCTCAGAGTTGTAGAGCTTGAAAATATCAGATCAAGGTGCTTAAATAGGCTCGATTTTTCCAGAAGCCTTTCTCCGATGTGACAGACACATCTACCATTTGATCTGCTTAAAAGCACTTTCTTCAGGTAGAGTCATGTTGCTGGTTAGCACTTCCGTGTTAGAGTTTTAGGGAGGCACATTTCAGTCCATAACAGCAAAAGGGGCCCTGTGGTCTACTTCAATGACAGCCATCTCTGCGGAGGACAGAAAGTTTGGAATCAGCGTTAGGATTTCTCACAGTATTACTGTCAGTGCTATCTCCATCAAATGTGCATTCATGTACACACAAATCTACCTGTACTCATAAACACATTCAACAGTGGAAATGCCTGATGCTTGTGTATGGGTAACATCAATATAATAATCCATAAGATGACCTATTAGCAGACATTAAAAAGAGAATTAGAAAGAATGACAACAAAATCTTCAGTTACCTATATTTATGTCTATATGTATGATATTCAGTATTTATAGTTGCTAAAAGATGAATACTGATGTGTGGGAATAAAAGCTAAACCTTACCTTGCAATATTGCAGCCTAGTCTACATGAAAGATGTCTTCCTAAAACCATTCCCTGGGCCCACTCTGTGGCATAGTAGATTAAGCATCCACCTGCAGCACCAGCATCCCACATGGGCACCAGTTTGAGTCCCTGCTCCTGCACTTCCAATCCAGCTCTTTACTAATGGCCTAGGAAAGCAGTGCAATATGCCCTGAGTTCTTGGGCCCCTGCACCCATGTGAGAGACCTGGAGGAAGCTGCTGACTCCTGGCTTCTGGCACCTGGCTTCAGATCGGCCCAGCTCCAGCCATTCTGGCCATTTAGGGGTGAACCAGTCGATAGAAGACCTCTCTTTCTCTTCCTCTCTATATCTGTAACTCTGCCTCACAATAAAGAAATACATTTTTTAAAAACCTTTCACATGTTAAATTTCTTAATTGTTTTAAAGATTTATTTATTTATGTACAAGTCGAGTTACAGACAGAGAGGAGAGACAGAGAGAAAGAGAGAGGTCTTCCATCTGGTGTTCACTCCCTAATTGATTGCAACTGCCAGAGCTGTGCTGATCTGAAGCCAGGAGCCAGGAGCTAGTTCCCGGTCTCCCAGATGGGTACAGGGGCCCAAAGACTTGGGCCATCTTCTACTACTTTGCCAGGCCATAGCAGAGAGCAGGATCAGAAGTGGAGCAGCTGAGTATTGAACCGGCCCCCATATGGGATGCTGGCGCTTCAGACCAGGGTGTTAACCTGCTCCACCACAGCACCGGTCCAACATTTTAAATTTCTGATACTCTAAAGTAGTACAGGACTGCATTACGTCTAGGAAAGATGCATTTAAAAATTATAAATCTAGTACATTTTAGCAGAAGTTTTAACAAATACTTCTGATTTTCTCAGCATTATATATAAATAAATGACATAATGAGTCATTGTCAGATTTTTAGCTTTTGACAGCCACTTATAATATTTCACAGCTTTTTGAAATGTATTGCTAGTGTGTTTTTCTCAACACATGCACTGGATTTTACCAGTTTAGTGCACATGGAGTTGCCTCTTATAGGATTTGCATTTTAATGGGTTTTCATGGCACATGTAATCAACATCTGCAAAGCCTCTAAAACACATAAATAATAACATGAATCAGGCTTTTTTCTTAAATATTAATTTATTTATTTGAAAGAGTTGCACAAATAGAGAAGAGGTAGAGAGAGAGAGACAGACAGACAGAGACAGAGAGGTCTTCCATCGGCTGGTTTACTCCCAGTTGGCCGCAATGACTGGTCTGTGTCAATCTGAAGCCAGGAGCTTCTTCAGGGTCTTTCACATGTGTGCAAGGCCCCAAGGACTTGGGCCACCTTCTAATGCTTTCCCAGGACATAGCAGAGAGCTGGTTCAGAAGTGGAGCAGCCGCGACTTGAACTGGCACCCATATGGCTTGCCAACACTGCAGGCAACAACTTTATCTGCTATGCCACAGCGCCAGCCCCACATTGCATCTTTTTAAGATGATATGGATTTAAGTTCATGAGAAATTATTAGCATAGTGGGAACTGATAGATATGCATGAAGCAGGATGGACTTGTTAGGAATGGTGATGTTAATTTTCTTATAAAATAAATAAATAAGAAATTAAATATGGTCAGACATAAATGAAGACTAAATTTTATTAGTGGTAATCCAGAAAGCACTGATCTCAGGTCTTTTTCTTCCAGTGTTAAGTTTATATTTTTAAATGCATATTAAGTGAACAAATTTCATGTAATTTATATATACAGATTGAAGAGCAAACTGATAACATCCTATCCTATCTTCCCTTGTTCTCATATTTCCAACTCCCTCCTTCTTGTTTTATTTTCTTTTAATTTTGACAGCTGCATGCTTTGATTTTATTTTAGAATCACAAGCTTTAACCCTCTACAAAATAAAGAATTCAGCAAGTAGTAGCAGAAATATCAATGAGTATATGTTGTGTACTCTATCAAAGAGTACAGAAAAGTGCTATGAACAATACTCAAATCTCAAAATGTCAATTTAACTCATATGCTGCTTTTTGTTGTCTATATATTAATTACCACCAGTCAGAGAAAACATATGGTATTTGTCTTTTGGGGACTGGCTTCTTTCATGAAGCATACTTGTTTCCAGTTCATCCATTTAGTTACAGAAGATGGGATTTCATTCTCAATTATGGTTGAATAGTATTTTACACTGTATATATAGCTCATATTTTTGTTCCAGTCACCAGTTGATGGACATCTGGGTTGATTCCATGTTAGCTATTGTGAATTGAGCTGTAATAAACATGAGGGTACAGATAACTCATGCCTGTGCATATTCTATTTCATTTCATGCGGATAAATTCCCAGTAGTCAGATGGCAGGATCACATGGTATGTTTGTTTTCAGATTTCTGAGGAACTTTGATACTGCCTTCCATAATGGTTGCACTAGCTTCATTCCCACCAACAGTGGATTAGGGTACCTTTTTCTCTCCCTCTCCACCAGCCTTTATTGTTTGTTGACCTTTTCAAAAGAATTATTTATTTGAAAGATTGAGTTACAGAGATGGAGAGGCAGAGGCAGAGAGACAGAAGTATTTTATCTGCTTGTTTATGCTCCATATGGCCCAACAGGTAGTGCTGGTCCAATCGGAAGCCAGAGTCAGGAGCATCTCCCTGGTCACCCATGCGGGTGCAGGGACCCAGGCACTTGGGCCATCCTCCACTGCCCTCCCAGTCCAGTGCAGAAAGCTGGACTGGAATAGCAGCAACCGGGACCAGAACTGGCACCCATATGGGATGCCGTCTCCACGGGTGGAGGATCAACCCAGTGTGCTATGGCACTGGCCCCCATCAGGGATATTTTTCTATAGTACTCTCTCTCCACTGTATCTTTTTCTAGTTGAAGAATTAAGGTGATGCAGGATTAATAGAAGGAGTTTGAGAGGATTGTCTCTCTTTCAATTGTGTTGAATAGTTTGAGAAGCATTAGTTCTTTAAAAGTCCTGTAGAATTCAATAGTGAGGCTGTCTGATCCTGGACTTTTGCTTGTTGGGAGGGTCTTTATTACTCATCCAATCTCTGTCTTGGTTTTTGATTTGTTTAGCTTTTCTATGTGTCTTCATGACTCAATTTTGGTATATTGTGTATGTCCAGGAATCTGTTGATTTTTACTCTAGGATTTCCAATTTGTTAGCAGTCACAACAGATGCCCACATCCTATATTGCAGTGCTAATCTGAGTTTTGGGTACTACACTTCCAAATCAGCTTCATGTTAATATCCCTGGGAAGCAATGTATAATAGCTCAAATTCTTTCATTCCTGTCGTCAAATTGGAGAACTGTAACCTCAATGGGGACTTGAGAACCTGGTCTTGCACAGTGGTAGCCATATAGAAAGTGAACCAGCAGATGGGAGATCTCTCTGCTTCTCTTTCCTTCTCTCTTTGTCTCTGTGTGTCTCTGCCTTTTTTATCATGTTAAAATATTTAATTACTTACTTGAAAGAGTTACAGAGAGAGGGAGAGACAGAAATCTTCCACCACCTAATTCATTTTTGAGATGACTTTAATAGCCAGAGTGTGGCCAGGTTGAAGCCAGGAGCTTTCCCTCCGATGTGCATGGCAGCAAGGAGCTTTTCCTGCAATGTGCGTGGCAGCATCCCAGGCACTTGGGCCATCTTTCCCTGCTTTTTCAGTCCATTGGTAAGGAGCTGGATCAGAAATGGAATAGCTGGTACTTGAACTGGTGCACATACAGGATGCCAATGTAACAGATAGCAGCTTTGTCCACTGCACCACAACCACCAGCTCCTCTATCTGCCTTTCCAATAAATAAATCTTTTGAAAAAGAACTGAAGGTAGTAAAAGTCATCATGACTGAGCAATGGCAAATTTATTGAAGTGATCTATTTTCTTAAAGATCCTTTTATGAATTTGAAAGGCAGCACTAGATGGAGAGAATGGGAGAGATTGATCTTCCTCCTGGTTTGTTCACTCCTCAAATGGCTGCAATGACTGCGGCTAGGCCAGACTGATATCAGGAGCCAGGGGCTTCTTCCAGGTCTCTCACAAGGGTGCAGGAGCCCCAATATTTGAGTCACCCTGTGCTGCTTTTCCAGACACATTAGCAGAGAACTGGATCCGTTTGGAGCATTAATGTCTATGATACTCTCCTTGCAGTTGAAGGATTTAGAATCCATTTTGATTATGGGTGGGCCAAGTACAATGTCTTCCAATTGTCCAAGGTTTGGATTAGATGGGTTCTGAGAAATTTTGTTAAAATAGTTATTAATCTTGTTTAGACAAGGTCATAGTCAAAGTGGAGGTTCTCTCCTCCCTTCAGAGAAAGGTACCTCCTTCTTTGATGACCTGTTCTGTCCACTGGGATCTCACTCGCAGAGATCTTTTGCCAGAGTGTCTTGGCTTTCCATGCCTGAAATACTCTCATGAGCTTTTCAGCCAGCTCCGAATGCCTTTAGGGCTGATTCTGAGGCCAGAGTGCTATTTAGGACATCTGCCATTCTATGAGTCTGCTGAGTATCTCACTTCCCATGTTGGATCACTCTCCCCTTTATTTACTCCATCGGTTAGCGTTAGCAGGTACTAGACTTGTCTATGTGCTCCCTTTGACTCCCAGTCCCTCCACCATGACCAACTGTGAACTGAAACTGATCACCTGGAACAGTGAGATGGCATTGGTACATGCCACCTCAATGGGATTGAATTGGAATCCCCTGGTATGCTTCCAACTCCACCACTTGGGGCAAGTCAGCCTGAGCATGTCCCAAATTATACATCTCTTCCCTCTCCCATTCCCACCACCATGTTCAACAGGGATCACATTTCAGTTAATTTTCAACACTTAAGAATAACTGTGCATCAATTACAGATCTAAACCAGTCATATTAAGTAGAACAGATAAAAAAAACTACTAAGAGGGATAATGTATTAAGTTGTTCATTAACAGTCAGGGCTATGCTGATCAAGCCACCATTTCCCATAGTGTCCACCTCACTCCAACAGGTTTCCCTCTTGGTGTTCAGTCAGTCGTCACTGATCAGGGAGAACATATGGTATTTGTCCCTTTGGGACTGGCTTATTTCACTCAGCATGATGTGTTCCAGATTCCTCCATTTTGTTGCAAATGACTGGATTTTGTTGTTTCTTACTGCGGTATAGTATTCTAAAGAGTACATATCCCATAATTTCTTTATCCAGTCTATCGTTGATGGGCATTTAGGTTGGTTCCAGGTCTTAGCTATTGTGAATTGTGCTGCAATAAACATTAGGGTGCAGACCTCTTTTTTGTTTGCCAATTTAAATTCCTTTGGGTAAATTCCAAGGAGTGGGATGGCTGGGTCGAACCGTAGGTTATCTACGACCTTGTCTAAACAAGATAAGAGTCGGAGAACTCAGAGGGCTTCCATAGCCTTGGAAACTCATGACTGGAGCATAGGGAGATTACTGATGCCATAGACAGGAGTGTCAATTGGTAAAGTCAACAACAGGAGTCACTGTGCACTTACTCCTCATGTAGGATCTCTATCCTTAATGTGCTGTACATTGAGATTTAATGCTATAACGAGTACTCAAACAATATATTTCACTTTGTGTTTCTATGGGGGTGCAAACTGTTGAAATCCTTACTTAATGCATACTAAACTGATCCTCTGTTAAAAAAAAAAAAAAGAAATTATCAATTCCCAACTTGACTCTCACTGGGATTAAACATGACAATAGGTCTGCTCTGATTTCATCATCATTTTAAAAAAAAAATCATCTATTATTTTTCACTTTATGTTTCTGTGTGGGAGCAAACTGTTGAAATCCATACTTGATGTATACTAAGCTGATCTTCTGTATATTAAGATAATCAAAAATGAATCTTGATGTGAATGGAAGGGGAGAGGGAGTGGGAAAGGGGAGGGTTGTGGGTGGGAGGGACGGTATGGGGGGGAAGCCATTGTAATCCATAAGTCGTACTTTGGAAATTTATATGCATTAAATAAAAATTAAAAAAAAATAGTTATTAATCATAACTCTCAGTTTAAGCTTTTCTTACCAAATTTTCATGTTTGCTGGTGTTTATATCTATGGGAAAATTGGGTCTCTGGATTGCAACCAATGAAAGCATCCAGACTAACAGTAATAAGGTCAACAGTCAGCAGAATGATGTCCAGCTGAACTGAAATAGCTTTTCTTATTTGGTAGAGGGGTTACCTCCTGCATTATGCTGACATACTGTCATAGACAGTAGATATTGGAGCCTGTCCCTTCTGCCAAATGGAGAATACCATATTTTGGTCCATCATATATATATTTATATATTATAATATATATTATATATTATACTATATATTTCTATACATAATATAGAATTGCATATAATTATTATAAATATATAATTGTATATAATTATTATATATGAATTTGTTATTTATATATAAATAATTATTTCTGATCCAGCTCCTTACCAATGGATTGAAAAAGCAGTGAAAGATGCTCCAAGTACCTGGGTTCCTGGGACACACATCAGAGGAAAAGCTCCTGGTTTCAACCTGGCCACACTCTGGCTATTGAAGTCATCTCAATAATATATATATATATATATATATATATATATATATATAAATACATATAATAAATTATATAATATTATCTGTTTATAATTATATATTATATAATATATTGTATGATAAATTATAATATATTTTATATATGAATGTATTTATATACATAAATATATAAATAAATGTAAATATATATATAAGGAATTTATTTATGTAGTTGACAGGTTTACTTACAGAGAGTGAGAAGAAGAGACACAGAAAGGTCTTCCATATGCTCATTTACTCCCCTAATGACTGCAATGTCTGCAGCTGGGCCAATCTGAGCTAGGAGCTTCCAGGTCTCCCATATTTTGGCAGGGACCAAAGCACTTGGAACAGCTTCTACTGCTTTCCCAGGCTATTGCAGAGAGCTGGCTGGGAAAAGGAGAAATGGGGACTAGAACTGGTGCTCATATGGGGTGCCAGCATTGCAGGTAAAGGATTACACCACTGCACCACAGTGCTGGCCCCAGTCTATCCTTTATTAAGGAGATCTCAGTAATCATGTTCAGGTATTGCTGTCCTATATTCATGGCCAAAGTCCTAGCAGGCAACATGGTTTGGAGAATCATAAGCACAAGGTGTGTAGGAGACTTCATTTCTCATACAGCACAGTTAATAACAAGGTTCCAAGAGGGGAAATTACTTGCATCATAGTCTTTGAGAACTAATGGACATCACAGGTGATCTAAAGAATTTAGAAGGTTTGTGAGCCCCTAGAGTGAAAAAGTCACTGGGAGCACAAGGACAGTGCCTAGAGTTTATTTTGATGGATTTTAGCCCCTTTCATTGGAGGGAGGCCCGAAGAAGCTGGACTGATTAGTAAACCTCAGAAGTGTCTTTTCAAGGTGAAGGCAAACTGAGACCGAGGGGTTTTTGGAAAAACGTTGAACAAAAGACATTTCCCACACGTGGTTAAGACACATCATTTATCAACTGATTTTCATCAGATCTGTTAACATTAGGTATAAGGTACAGTGGACATGGTGGATGGCATATAGCAATATGATTTTAGTAATATATCATGAGGTGCTTTTTTTAAATGGATTTAGCAGGTAAAATTGGGCTACCTAATGGGATGTAGCTGGAATAATCACCTTTTTGTTAAATAAATCTGAGGTAATAAATGTTAGTGTATGAAGACATTGAGTTTTCTTTTATTGGGCCTTCTTGGTTATTTTAATCTGGGATCTGCGAATTCTCATTTTCTTTATTTTATTCCTCATCATGTCGGACCAACTCTGCTGCTTTGGGGATTTTTTTAGTACATCTGACATTTGGAAATTTAGACAATAGTATAGTTAAAATGAGATGTACCAAGTAAAGTATTTATTTTTATTCTGATACATATTTTGGAATTCTTCTAAAATTCCTATTGAGTATCCTTGTTAAATTTAGTTGCATCCCAGGTTAAGACTTATTGGAGGCAGGCTCCATGGCTCAATAAGCTAATCCTCCACCTGCGGTGCAGGCACACCAAGTTCTAGTCCTGCTGGGAGAGCCAGATTCTGTCCCAGTTGCTCCACTTCCAGTCCAGCTCTCTGCTATGGCCCAGGAGTGCAATGGAGGATGGCCAAAGTGCTTGGGCCCCGTACCTGCATGGGAGACCAGCAGGAAGCACTTGGCTCCTGGCTTTGGATCAGCGCCATGTGCCAGCCGCAGCACACTGGTGGCAGCGGTCACTAGGGGGTAAACCAACAGAAAAAGGAAGACCTTTCTCTCTGTCTCTCTCACTGTCCACTCTGCCTGTCAAAATAAAAAATAATTTTTATAAAAAGACTTATTGGAGCCACTTTAGTGATTACACCCATGAAACTTTGTTAATAAATGCAAATAGAACCTGGGAAAATTGATGTATATCTTATGCTGTAGAGACTTAAGATTGAACATCTTTTTTTAATCTTTTTTAATTATATAATTTAAAAACAAATTTTAGATTTTTTTTTTTTACTTTACTAAGTCACAGCTCTGGCCCCATTAATATGACTTAACAATGTTTTTTCCTCTCAGACTTATCTCTATTGTTTCAGTTAACTGCATGCCTTTTCTTTACATTCAGATTCCCTCAGCTGTCAAAGCTTATTCATCTTAATTCTGTTGTTCCTATTTCCCTCCCTTTTATTCTGTCCCTAGGCTAATTGAGATCATGATTCTCCATTCCTTCTGTGTGGTGTCACAGTAGGCTTGAAGTGTTCTTTTTCTCTTCTGATTTCTAAAGAAAGAAATTATGTATTCCCCCAGTTTAGATATTTTAATAATGCACTCTAAAACAAAGGTTAAATGTTCTTAATTTGACAAGAATTTTCGGGGCCAGTGGTGTGGCATAGTGGGTAGAGCCACCACTTGCAGTGCTGGCAGCTCATATGGATCCAGATCTCTGCTATAGCCTGGGAAAGCAGTAGAAGATGGCCCAAGTCCTGGGCCCCTGCACCCATGTGGGAGACCTGGAAGAAGCTCCTTGCTCCTGGCTTTGGATTGGCACAACTCTGGCCATTGCAGCCAACTGGGGAGAGAACCAGTGGATGGAAGACCCCTCTCTCTTCTCTGCCTCTCTCTGTGCAACTCTGACTTTAAAATAAATAAATAAATCTTTAAAAAAAGATTTTTTTCTAATTTTAGATTTGTTCTACTTCATTGCCACTTCAGGGTGTGTGTAAGGAGTGCATATCCAGTTTTTCTATTTTGGAATTTTGGGATTTTGTATTAGCTCTGCTGTGTATTCATTTTTCTTGAGCATTGGTGATATCTTCTCCTTAGTTGTATTAAGAGAGAGAGCAATAGCCCTCATGTCTTTTTAGGTAAGTAAGACATATTAAAAACAGAGCATTCAGTATACATTCATAGTATTTTGACTTGTTCAATTGATTTTCCTGACCTCCCTTGGATATTCTTGGTCTTTGCTGTACAACTTTCTATACTCATTAATTCTTTGATATTCCCAAATCCAGAAAATGAATGACTCAACAGCTGTGTTCCTGTATTTGCTGGGACTCAGGGTAAGAAGCAAAGTGGAGGTGTTCAGGAATCTAAAGTTACATGCTACATAGCAAAGCACATCATTTCCTATACAAAGTGACTGGGAAATCCAGAATCTTTTGCACACATATTGGATCCTGAACTATTACTGGACTATTCAGTAAGATTTTAATGTATTTATTTTCTGTGTGTGTGTTTGTATTTCTAAATAAACTCTGCTGGGCTACTTAACATTAACATGTATTGCAGAATTCTTTCATCAGTTTTTACTTTTAAAAAGTTTCTCTTTCAGTTTTATGGGAGAGGGTAGAAGTTTCCTGCTATGTAACTGAAAGTTCATTCATTCATTAAAGTTAAAAATATTTGTTGCAAATTGGTAGAATACTATTAATTCTCATGTGATTTACATGAAACTAAATACATTCTCTATTTTGTTTTGCTTAAAATTTCTGCATGTGTGGACTTCTTTTTTCCTTCTTGCCCCAAATCCCTTTGTGTATTGGGATGGCAAATGGGTTTTACACTGGAGAAAACATGTTATTTTGGCAAAGAAGTACTTAGCCTTCCTGCTTCAAGTATTCAAATATTGCATTGGAAATCAGTATATTTGTTTACTGTACAAATGTCCTTCATACAATTTTGTAATCTTCTGGGATGGGAGAGGAAGCAGGAAATAGGAGGATTATGGGTGGGAGGGATGTTTTGGGGGAGGGGAAGCCACTGTAATCCAAAAGCTGTACTTTGGAAATTTATATTTATTAAAAAAATTAAACAATTTTGTAATCTTCATCTTCCTTTTTATTTCATCCTTTTTAAAAAAAGATTCATTTATTTTACTTGAAAATCAGAGTTACACAGAGAAGGAGAGAGAGAGAGAGAGAGCAGTCTTCCAACCGCTGGTTCACTCCCCATTTGGCCACAATGGCTGGAGCTCTGCCAATCCAAAGCCAGGAGCCAGCAGCTTCTTTTGGGTCTCCTATGCAGGTGCAGGAGCCCAAGGGCCTGGGCCATCCTCTACTGCTGGATAGTAAGTCTTACTTGCCTAAAAAGATGGATAGTAATTTGAGTAGCCAGGACTTGAACTGGCACCCAATTGGAATGTCAGCACTGCAAGCCACAGCTCTACTTGCTACTCCACAGCATCGGCCCCCTAAATTCTTATGAGTATTGCTACACGATTGGAATTTATAATTGATAATGCTGAACAATTGAAACTGTCTTATTTACAATTGTAGGACTGGATATGGCAGTTCTACTTGAAGTAAAGTATGTAGCCTGCTTATTGTATGATTTTCGGAAAAGCATGTATTTATATATAACAGCAGATCTGTTAATCATTTAAAAGTGAATTGTCATGATTACCCAGATGTAAAGAATGCAATATGTGCTAATGAGTTAGCAGTCACAGACATTTAGAATTAGAGGGATTTTAGAACTTTTTCAATACTGCAGTTTTTATGAAAAACTAATAATTTTTTTTATTTGACAGGTAGAGTTATATACAGTGAGAAATCAGAAAGGTCTTCCTTCCATTGGTTCAGTCCCCAGATGGCTGCCACAGTTGGAGCTGTGCCCATCCAAAGCCAGGAGTCAGGTGCTTTCTCCTGGTCTCCCATCCGGGTGCAGGGCCCAAGCACTTGGGCCATCCTCTACTGCCTTCCCGGGCCATAGCAGAAAGCTGGACTGAAAGAGGAGCAACCAGGACTAGAACACTTTGCCCATAAGGGATACCAGCACCACAGGTGGAGAATTAACCAAGTGAGCCACGGCGCTGGCCCCCGATAAATTTACTCTTAACAAAATATCAAAATATCTTATTTAGTATAAAGTTAGTCGTGAAAAGAGACTACCTTGTTGAACACAGAAATTTGAGATTATATTTCTTGGTATTAATTTGCATCTTAAGGCTTATTGCCTAGTTTATTTCAATATTTCAATCTAATATTCCTAATAATATCTTGTACTTAGTGGTTCACTGTGTGCCAGACAATATTCTTTTGATTTTTTAAAAGATTTATTTATTTATTTATTTGGAAGTCAGAGTCACACAGATAGTGAACAAGAGGAAGAGAGAGAGAGAGAGAGGTCCTCCATCTGCTGGTTCACTCCCCAGATGGCCTAAAAGGTCAGAGATATGCCAATCTGAAACCAGGAGCCAGGACCTCTTCAGGGTCTCCCATGCAGATTCAGGGGCCCAAGGACTTGGGCCAACTTCCTACTGCTCTCCCAGGCTATAGCAGACAGCTGAATGGAAAGTGGAGCAGCCTGGACTTGAACCGGCCTCCATATGGGATGCCCCCACTGCATGCAGTGGCTTTACTAGCTACACCACAGCACTGGCCTCAAGACAATGCTCTAAAATGATGCATTAATTATTCCCAAATATTGAAAAGTGGCATGGTACACATTTGAATGTGTTGTTTTGTACTAGTTGTAGAAACAGTTTAAAATATATTTAGATTTAAAAATGTAAGCTTTGATCTAAAGGTTTACTTTCCCTTAAGGTGCCTGTTTGGAAACTGAGAGATCATTGAAGTCTCAAGATAGAGTACAACTGATCTTATCCAAGCCTCCTTTATCACATGAGGATGCTAAATGCCAAGCCCAGAGAAGTAAAGTGAATTGTTCAAGGTCACATAGGTAAGTTGTGGCAGGGATAATTCTGTATTAGCATTAGGTATCCTGATACATAGGCCACTGTTCTGTCAATTTTGTACTCCTTCTGGAGTTAAAGATTCTAAGTTGTGGAAAATTGAATTTGGAAATTTAGTGGTTGCTATGTTGTTATGGTGAGAAATTTCTGTGTATAGCTATGAGTTGCTTAAATTTTATTCAATATATTTTTCTAGTATGTTTGCTATTTATTTGAAATGTATAACAAGTAGCTTCATCTATTTGCCAAAAGAATTTTTAAAGATTTATTTATATTATTTGAAAGTCAGAATTACACAGAGAGAGAAGGACAGGCAGAGAGAGTGGTCTTCCATTCACTGGTTCACTCCACAGTTGGCCTCCATGGCTGGAGCTGTGCTGACTGGAAGGCAGGAGCCAGGAGCCTCTTCCTGGTCTCCTATGCAGGTGCAGGGGCCCAAGGACTTGCACCATTTTATAGTGTTTCCCAGGCCATAGCAGAGAGCTGGATAGGAAGTGGAGCAGCCAGGTCTTGAACTGATGCCCCTATGGAATACCAGCACTGCAGGTGGCAGCCTCACCCACTATGCCACAGTGCCAGCCCTTGCCAAAAGAATTTATAGAAGCTATTCCATATATACACTTAACAATTATTTAGTTACTTGACATGAACTATCCCTGCATATTTGAAAATTTTGAATGGTATCACTTGGGTTTTAAGAATGTTATATTTTAGGTCTCTTAATATTTTTAGTGATGATGTTTTAAAGGCCCTTTCTGTTTTATGAAAAATGATAAGGATTTTGTTTTACAATGGCCATAGTATTACTACTTAAAGCAATAGATTAAATAAAACTTTTAAACAAAGTCATTTAATACTGAATTCTAACACACTGGTATATTTTAAAGTGAGAAGCCGGATTTCTTTCAGATATTCTAAAGAAGAATGATAATCAAAATTGAAGACATCTACAGTTTTTAATCACTTGTTTTAAGTATTGGTCATAATGGTCCAATTTTGAGTTTAATTTTAATTAGCTTTTAAATGATTCAATATGTTTTATAGAAAAAATTCGGAGAACATAATTATATACTCAACCTCCCTCCCTTCTTTTTCCTTCTTTGTCATTTTTTTTAGCTTATGAAATGACATTTTCAGTTTACATTACATTAAAAAGGGTTCTTGAATCAAGGGACAAGTTTAACAGGCAAAAAGCAAAAAGATCGTAATTTAGAGGGAATATAGACAATGGCTCTAAACAATATTTGAATATCACATCTAAACAATATTTGAATAAATTGATAAATATTTTAATTTCTCCTACTAAAATGCTCAAAGTCTTTAATTATTTATCAAATATTAGTGCAAAATTATGGATTTAAATGATCCCAAAAAGTGATGAATTTTTGTGTAATAAAGTCCAATTTTTGTCAAGGCTTTTTGACAGTCTCACAGAAAACTTATGTTTGTGAATGGGAAGAATAATACCAAAATATCCATACTACCAAAAGCAATTTGCAAATTCAATGTAATCCCAATCAACATACCAACGATGTTCTCAGAGCTAGAAAAAATGATGCTAAAATTCACATAGAAACATGAGAGATGCTTAACATCTAAAGTAATATTATAAAGCAAAAAAAAGCTGGAGACATCACACCATATTTTAAGACATATTACAGGGGTCAGCACTATGACATAGCAGGTAAAGTCACCGTCTGCAGTGCCGGCATCTCATATGGGTGCCAGTATGTTTCCCAGCTGCTCCACTTCTTATACCCCTCTCTGGTATAGCCTGAGAAAAAAGTAGAAAATGGCCAAAGTCTTTGGGCCCCTGCACCTGCATAGAGACCTGGAAGAAGCTCCTGACACTTGGATTCAGATCAACAGAGCTCCGGCCATTGTGACCATTTGGGGAGTAAACCAGTGGATGGAAGACCTCTCTCTCTCTCTGCCTCTACCTCTCTGTAACTCTGCCTTTCAAATAAATATACTGCAAAAAAAAAAGAAGAAGTGTTAGCACTGATATAATAACAGACACATAGTTCAATGGAAAAGACTTGGTAGCATAGAAATAAACCCAAATTTCTACCAGCAACTCATATTTAACAAAGGAACTAAAATGAACTGGAGAAAGAAGAATCTCTTTCACAAGTGGTGCAGAGGAACTTGATTATCCATATGTAGAAGCCTGAAAAGAGACTCCAACATCTCTTACACTATGTGAAAGTGAACTCACAGTGAATTAAAATGTAATCATAAGACCCAAACCCAAGTACACATAGGGAAACTCTAAATATTGTCAACACACAATAGCTTTTGGGTAAGATTCCAATAGCAATAGTCACAAAAATAAAAACAGAGACATTTGAGTATATCCAACTAAGATACTTCTTCACAACAAAGTAAACATCAGAGTGTAGATACAATGAACAGATGGCAGGAAAAATTAAAACTCTGAATGTTTACAGATTTCCAGAACATTTACATGAATTGGAAAAACTCCAAAAAATACAGTGAAGAAACAGGCAAGGATCTGAATAGACATTTCTCAGAAGAAATGTACATGGTCAAAACATGTGAATATGCCCGATGTCACTAGCCATTATGTAAATATAAATCAGAACACCATATCAGTCTCCAACACCTGTGGGAGAATACAACACTCAGGTGTTTGTGTGTGCAGCAAGTGGGTTTAGAGGACCCTGTTCACCTCTGGAGAGCAGAGCCTACAGGGAGGTAAAGAAACCTTACTGCGCAGGGGCATGCTAATCTTCTCTGTATCATTCCAATTTTAGTATATGTGCTGCCAAAGCGAGCACATGTGCTGCCGAAGCGAGAAAGAGATGAAAAGAATTTATCTCAGCTAGCCACTAATATTCAAGAAACAAGGTCTTCAGGAAAGCCAACTCAACTGACATTTTCATGTCATTGTTAAATAAAGGAAAAATTATCTAGGTTCAGCAATACGTAGTTTATAAGAGAAAGACTACAGAGTAATTTCCTTGGCATAGAAATAACTTTGTTTGTTTTTTTTTTTTTTTTTTTTTTTTTTTTTTTTTTTTTTTTTTTATCCATGAGGGCTTGCTATCACCACCACACACCCACATCCCATATACAAATGCCTGGCTTGAGTGGTAGCTTCTCTGCTTTGAGGCAAGTTTCTGCTAGTGTGCACCCTGGGAGGAGACGGAGGATGGCAGAAGTGCTTGGGTCCCTGCACCCAAATGGGACATCCAGAATGAATTCCCAGTTCCTGGTTTTGGCTTGGTCAAGCTTTGGCTATTGCAAGTGTCTGGGGAGTGAAGCAGTGGTTCCCTCTTCCTGTCACTCTGCCTTTCAAATCAATAACTGTTGTTGGTAATGACTAATAATGATATTCACTGATTGTCAAATTTTGAATCTATTAATTATAGACAATTTCTCTTTGTATTTTTAAACTTTCATAATGTTCTGTAGCCAATTTCATCACTAGAAATAAAAACTTTTCCTCAAAAAAAAAAAAAAAAGAAACCTTACTGCTTTCCTAATGTGCTTATTAAGTTCTTGACCAGCGCCTGTTAGTCTTGCCACAAACTTTCTAGTCTTACTACTTTCCTTCTTCTTCTTCTTCTTCTCTGTGACTTGTAAAATAGTATACATTCTATATACTGTGGATACTTTTGATTTATTTTATTCCTTCGGTCTCCTATGAAGTTCCTCCACAAAAGCACAGCCCTCAAAATATTCATTCATTTATGCAGTCTGCAGATTTCATGAGCTTGTTAAAGGCAAGATCTGGGCCTAAGAGAAAAGTGGTCTAAATTCTGTGCCTAGAAGAGGATTTGGGACATAGTAGAACTTCAGTGAAGTGCTATGTGAATGACATGCACTCATTAAATGAGTAATCTAAAGCATACACTTCATTTAAGCAACACAGCAGCCCTACTCACCTCAGGTAGAGCAATTGAGAGGAATAATGTGAACAAAAATAAGACATCAATAAGTTGAATAATAACAGAGAAAAAACAAAATGAGATAGATGCCAACATTACTGAGCTATTTTTGAGGAATTAAATTGATAGAGGGGCTGGCATTGTGGCCAAGTGGGGAAAGCTGCAATCTGTGAGGCCAGCATAACATCTGAGTTCCACTTTGAGTTTAGGAATCTCCACTTCCAATTTAGCTCACTGCTAAACACCTGGGAAACCAGCAGAAGATGGACGAAGGACTCAGGTCCTTGCCACTCATGTGGGAGACTTGGATGAAGCTCCTGACTCCAGCATGCCCCAGGCTCAACTGTTGAAACTCTCTGGGGTGTGAGCCAGCAGATGAAAGCTATCTATGTCTTTCCCTCTCTCTCTAAATCCACCTTTCAAATAATAAAGATTTAATAAACAAATTAACTGATTTCAAAATACACAAAAACATGAACAATACTATATCATTTTTATGCCAAACTGATAAAAAATAACAAATGCTAGAGAGCACATGGGAAAAGAAAACCACCATATATGGTAGGTGAAAACACAAGTTAGTACAGATGTTATGCAGAACAGTATGGTCATTCCTTAAAAAGGATAAAAATTGGGGCTGGCGCTGTTGTGCAGTGAGTTAAAGCCCTGGCCTGAAGGGCCAGCATCCCATTTGGGTGCCAGTTCTAGTTCCAGCTGCTCTTCTTCCAATCCAGCTCTCTGCTATCTCCTGGGATAGCAGTAGAAGATGGCCCAAGTCCTTGGGCCCATGCACCCATGAGGGAGACCCAGAGGAAGCTCCTGTCTCCAGGTTTCAGAATGGCATAACTCTGGCCTTTGTAGTCATCTGTAGAGCGAACCAGCTAATGGAGGACCTCTCTGTGTCTCTACCTCTATTGTAACTCTTTCAAATAAATAACAAAAATTAAACTAAGATAAAAATTGACCTACCATGTGAGAGTTATCTTGCTCTTGGCTATATAGAATAAGGAAATTTTATTAGAAGGAAAGGAGGAGAGCATATCAAAGATACAGCAATTTTCCCATAACACAGCCACTATAACACAGTTCACTGCAGCCAGGATGTGAAACCAATCTAGCTGTCCATCAATGAAAAACAATGGACAGGGCAACCTCTTTTAGATACAAAAAAAGAACAAAATATTATTAAATTAATTGAAATAAGCCAGAAGCAGGAACACAAATGTCACCTGGTCCTTGTCGCATGTGGAAGTGAAAGAAAATAATGGATCTGAACACAGAACTGTGATTACTAGAGGCTGAGAAGGGAAGCAGCTAGGGATAGAGGGGGATTGGATAATAGGTATCAAAAATCAAAGAGGCAGAAAGAACTTCTGGTGTTCCATAATATAATGAGATGACTACATTCAACCATATTAGGTTCTGTGTAAAGAACTGAAGGAGAGGAGCTGGTAGTCTCAAATCATGGAGAAGAATTAGAAACTGTAGTTGCTTGGGGGCCAGCATTGTGGCACAGTGGGCTAACACCCTGGCCTGAAGCACCAGCATCCCCTGTGGGTACCAGTTCTAGTCCTGGCTGCTCCTCTTCTGATCCAACTCTCTGCTATGGCCTGGGAAAGCAGTAGAAGATGGCCCAAGTCCTTGGGTCCCTGCACCCAAGTGGGAGATCTGGAAGAAGCTCCTGGTTCCTGGAATCAGATTGGCAGAGCTCCGGCCATTGTGGCCATCTGGGGAGTGAACCGGCAGAGGAAGACCTCTCTCTCTCTCTGCTGCTACTTCTCTCTGTAACTCTGTCTTTCAAATAAATAACTCTTTAAAAACTTAATAAAACTGTAGTTGCTTAGCTTGATCACTTTTTACTGCATAAATGTGTGCAAATATTGCACTACACCCTGTAATAATGCATGACTAGGACACATTAATCACAAATTATTTCAATGAAATTTTAAAAATTAGAAGCATTTCTTTATATTAACAATGAACTATTTGAAAATGAAATTAGAGAAACATTTCCATGCATAGCAGCATAAGAACCAGGAACCAATGTCTTCAATGTTATCAGTGATGAATCAGATTCACAGCCCCCAGCACTCAGTTTTTGCCATATACTTTACCATGGCAATTGTGGGCATATAGTAGTAAATCAATGGACAGGAATCCTTTGTCTCTAAATCTGCTAAATAAATAAACAAGGAATTCATCAAAGAAAAAGAGATATCAATTTGGATGCCAGGCACAAAAACACATGCACTTGAGCTATCCTCCAGTTTGTGATGCCAACAAATCTTTCAGACATGTTACATTTTCAGAGACTTTTCTGTAATCTTGCTAAGCTTTCTGGAAATCTGCCTTATAGCAAAGGGTTTCCCAATTCCATTACACTCATGATTTTTCTTTTGTGTGATATATTAGTTTACCATCTAGAGATAATTTATGGTACAAAACTTTTCTATGCATGCATGTTTTCTCATTTGTGAGTCTATTCATGGGAATTGAAGACTGATTTATAACAGAAATACATTTTCCAAATTCATTGCATAGACTTTTGTTCCTTATGAATTCTCTGAAGTCTGTTGATGTCTAATTTCTGGCTAAAGGTTTTATTGTATTTACAGCATGCAAAGACTATCACCTTTTGTGAATTCTGTGTCTATACAAGCCTGAAATAAAGAAAATGTTTTTGCACAATCAGTATACGCCTAAGAAACCACCTGTGTCAATTCTCTGATGTACCATTGACTTCTGACTCTAATAATATTTATAAGCTTTCTCCTTTACATGAGTCTCTGTTGGATAGGATGTGATTTCCAGCAAAAGGTTTTGTCACAATACTTACATGAATTTTGGAGAAAAGCTCTTCCACATTCATTATATTGTTAAGGTCTCTCCCTTGTTCAAATTCCATGATGGATTATGAGGCATTACCTATGTGAAATGACTTTCTCACATTTATTTCATTCATTAGATATATATGTTGTGTATTCTGATATAAGGAGAGATTTGGGCAGAGCTTTCCAACACTCATTACACCCATAAGGTTTCTCTCCCACGTGAATTCCCTGTTGTCTTATGAGGTATGGCTTCTAATTAAAGGGATTTTACTTTCAAAGGAGTTTTTCCCTATATGAATTTGATGATGTACAATGAGGGCTGAATTATGGTAAAAGGCTCTGAGTCATTACATTCATAAAATTGCTCCCCATGAGAATTCTTTTATGTTTGATGAGGTCTGATTTGCACCACAAAGGCTATTCACATGTATTATATTCATGCATTTCTCCCCTTGGTGAATTCTCTAATATTTCATGAGATATAACTTGCACAAAAAGGTCAAGTAGAAAATTCCCTGTGTGGATACTCTGATATCTTATGAGTTATGAAGTACAGCAAAGAGGCTTTCCACCATCCTTCCATCCATAAAACCTACCTAAATTGAGCAACAAAGATATAGAAAACCTAAACACACACATAACCAGATGGAAATGATACCAGTAATAAAGACCATCACTACCAAGAAAACCCCAAAACTGGAAGGCTTCACTGCTGAATTCTAACAGACATTTAAAGCACTAACTGCAATTCTTCTCAAGTTATTCAAAACAATTGAGAGAGAGGCGATTCTCCCAAATTCTTTCTATGAAGCCAACATCACCTTCATTCCTAAACTTGAAAAAAGTGCAACAAAGAAAGTAATTATAGACCAATTTCCCTGATGAACATACATGCAAAGATCTGCAACAGAATTCTGGCCAATTGAATCCAACAATGCATCAGAAAGATCATCCACCCAGACCAAGTGGGATTTATCCTTGGTATGCAAGGATGGGACCAAAGGCTTTTCCACAGTCATTTCATTTATAAGCTTTCTCCATGGTGTGAAGGCTCTGATACTTTCTGAGGTTTGACTTCTCAGCAAAGGTTTTTCCACAGTCATTGCAATCATAAGGTTTCCCCCAGTACAAATTGTCTGATGCTTTGTGAGCTTTGATTTCTCAGCAAAGGCTTTTCCACAATGATTGCATTCATAAGGTTTCTCCCCTCTGTGAATTCTCTGATGATTTATGAGGTTTGCCTTCTGGCCAAAGGATTTTCCATAGTAATTGCATTCATAAGGTTTCTCACCTGTGTGAATTCTCTGATGATTTATGAGGTTTGCCTTCTGGCCAAAGGATTTTCCACAGTCATTACATTCAAAAGGTTTCTCACCTGTGTGAATTCTCTGATGATTTATGAGGTGTTTCTTCTGGCCAAAGAACTTCCCACAGTCATTAGATTTGTAAGATTTCAACCCTGTGTGAATTCTCTGATGTCTAATGAGATCTGACTTCTGGTGAGTGGTTTCCACACAATCATTACACACATGAGGGTTTTCCACAATATGAGTGCTGTGATGGAGGGTATTTAATACTGAATGAATTCCCACAAGGTTTACATGCATAGGATTTCTTCCCTATATTTGGTCTATGATTCAGTCTAACATGTGATTGGTAAATGACAGGTTCCACAGTCCCAATATACTTATAAATGTTCTCTCTTTTCAGGTGAATACAATCAGAATTCCACAGTCAGTCAGCTGGGAGGGGTGGATGAATCCGGAAACAGCTGGTTTCCTTGTACTAAAACAAGCGCCATATCACGAAGGACTCTTGCATTTCTTTTTCTTTTTTGCATTTTTCACATTTTCTTATTTATCATGGTTTGTAATAAATTTTCTGATGTGGGTTGTGGTTTTGAGGCTGGCTTAAGGAGTTCAGGGAACCAGAGGAATGGTCTTTTTCAATTAGGGCACAGCTGTTGTTTCTCTCCAATTCTGGCTTTCTGTAATTGCTTTGGGTGCCTCAGGCAATTTTTCATTTTGAGCGACTTTTTCCTAAATGCTTTGTTGGTCTGAGTTGGTTTTGCCTTTTTCCTTTTCAAATTGTGTATTCTGATGCAATACAAACAAGGGTTTAGAACGAGGATCCATCAGGAAATTGAAAAACAGAACATATTGGGTTTTCATGATTAGAAATCATAGGCAACATGACCAAGATGAGTTTTTGGGTTTTGGAAAATGACATAGAACCCTTCCACTGAGGGGCAGATATTAATTTCCTCCAAATCGAGAGTGAGTGCGATTTTCAGGTGAATTCAATCAGAATTCCACAGCCAGTCAGCTAGGAGGGGTGGATGAATCCGGGAACAGCTGGTTTCCTTGCAACTAAATCAAGCCCAATATCACAAAGGACTCTTGCATTTCTTTGGCTTCTTTCTCTTTTTTCTTTTTATCATGGTTTGTAATGAATTTTCTGATGTGAGCTTTGGTTTTGAGGCTGCAATATAGAGTTCAGTGCACAGGAGGAATGGTCTTTTTCAAACAGGGCATAGCTGTTGGCCTGCTTCAATTCTGGCTTGCTGTCATTGTTTTGGGTGCCTCAGCCGATTTGTGGTTTCTTGTGTGGCAATTTCCTAAATGTTTTCTGGGTCTGAGTTGGCGTTGCCTTCTTCATTCCCAAATTCTGTATTCTGACGCAACACAAACAAGAGTTTGGACAGAGTAGCCATTATGAAATAAAAAACATTACAAATGGGCATTTGAAGAATATAAATCTACAGGTAACACGACCAAGGTGAGCTTTTGTGTTTTGGAAAATCAAATGGAACACTTTGGCTGAGGTGACAGATATTAATTGCCTCCAAAATGAGTTTCACTATGATTTTCAGGTTAATTCAGACAGAATTCCACAGGCATCAGCTGGAGGTGTGGATGAATCCGGGAACATTCGGTTTTCTTGAGACTAAATCAAGTCCAATATCATCATGGATTCTTGCATTTTTTTGGCTTTTTTCTCATTTTTCTTATTTATCATGGTTTGTAATGAATTTTCTGATGTGAGCTTTGGTTTTGAGGCTGGCATATTGAGTTCAGGGCACAAGAGGAAGGTTCTTTTTCAATCAGGGCACAGCTGTTGGCTTGCTCCACTTCTGGCTTGCTGTCATTGTTTTGGGTGCCTCAGCCGATTTGTGGTTTCTTGTGTGGCAATTTCCTAAATGCTTTCTGGGTCTGAGTCGGTTTTGCCTTCTTCCTTCCCAAATTTTGTATTCTGATGCAATACAAGCAAGATTTTGGAGAGTAGCCAATATGAAAGAAAGAAAAAAAAACACAGCGCATTGCCCTTTCAGGATTAGAAATCTACAGGCAACACAACCAAGATGAGTTTCTGTGTTTTGGAAAATGACATAGAACGCTTCTGCTGAGGGGACAGATTCTAATTCCCTCCCAATTGAGTGTGAGTGCGATTTTGAGGTGAATTCAATCAGAATTCCAAAGTCAATCTGTGGAAGGGGGGGATGTATCTGGAAACAGCCAGTTTCTTTGTGTCTAAATCCAGCCAAATATCACAAAGGACTCTAGCATTTCTTTGGCTTTTTCACATTTCCCTTATTTATCATGGTTTGTAATGAATTTTCTGATGTGAGCTTTGGTTTTGAGGCTGCAATATAGAGTTCAGGGCACCAGAGGAATGGTCCTTTTCAAACAGGGCACAGCTGTTGGTGTGCTCCAATTCTGGCTATTGTCTTTGTTTTGGGTGCCTCAGCTGAAATTTGGTATCTTGAGTTTCACTGCAATTGTCAGGTTAATTCAGTCAGAATTCCACAGGCAGTCAGCTTTAGTGGTGGATGAATCTGGGAACAGCCGGTTTCCTTGCAACTAAATCAAACCCAATATCATTACGGATTCTTGCATTTCT
The DNA here is from genome assembly GCF_964237555.1 of Oryctolagus cuniculus. Taxonomy (NCBI): domain Eukaryota; kingdom Metazoa; phylum Chordata; class Mammalia; order Lagomorpha; family Leporidae; genus Oryctolagus; species Oryctolagus cuniculus. The sequence goes on along the minus strand of NW_027208212.1, from coordinate 41,123 downwards.
TTGGCTTTTTTCTCTTTTTTCTTATTTATCATGGTTTGTAATGAATTTTCTGATATGAGCTTTGGTTTTGAGGCTGGCATATTGAGTTCAGGGCACAAGAGGATGGTTCTTTTTCAATCAGGGCACAGCTGTTGGCTTGCTCCACTTCTGGCTTGCTGTCATTGTTTTGAGTGCCTCAGCCGATTTGTGGTTTCTTGTGTGGCAATTTCCCAAATGTTTTCAGGGTCTGAGTTGGCTTTGCCTTCTTCCTTCCCAAATTTTGTATTCTGATGCAATGTAAAGAAGAGTTTGTACAGAATAGCCATTATGAAAGAAAAAACACAACAAATAGGTGTTTGAAGCATAGAAATCTACAGGTAACATGACCAAGGTGAGTTTTTGTGTTTTGGAAAATCAAATGGAACACTTTGGCTGAGGTGACAGATATTAATGGCCTCCAAACTGAGTTTCACAGTGATTTTCAGGTTAATTCAGTCAGAATTCCACAGGCAGTCAGCTGGAGGGGTGGATGAATCCGGGAACAGCCGGTTTCCTAGCAACTAAATCAAGCCCACTATCATTATGGATTCTTGCATTTTTTTGGCTTTTTTCTCTTTTTTCTTATTTATCATGGTTTGTAATGAATTTTCTGATGTGAGCTTTGGTTTTGAGGCTGGCATATTGAGTTCAGGGCACAAGAGGAAGGTTCTTTTTCAATCAGGGCACAGCTGTTGGCTTGCTCCACTTCTGGCTTGCTGTCATTGTTTTGGGTGCCTCAGCTGATTTGTGGTTTCTTGTGTGGCAATTTCCTAAATGTTTTCGGGGTCTGAGTTGGTTTTGCCTTCTTCCTTCCCAAATTTTGTATTCTGATGCAATACAAGCAAGATTTTGGAGAGTAGCCATTATGAAAGAAAAAAAAAAAACACAGCAAATTTACCATTCAGGATTAGAAATCCATAGGCAACACAACCAAGATGAGATTCTGTGTTTTGGAAAATGACATGGAACGCTTCTGCTGAGGTGACAGATTCTAATTCCCTCCAAATGGAGTGTGAGAGCGATCTTGAGGTGAATTCAATCAGAATTCCAAAGTCAGTCTGTGGAAGGGGGGGATGAATCTGGAAACAGCCAGTTTCTTTGTGTCTAAGTCCTGCCAAATATCACAAAGGACTCTTGCATTTCTTTGGCTTTTTCACATTTCCCTTATTTATCATGGTTTGTAATGAATTTTCTGATGTGAGCTTTGGTTTTGAGGCTGGCATATTGAGTTCAGGGCACAAGAGGAAGGTTCTTTTTCAATCAGGGCACAGCTGTTGGCTTGCTCCACTTCTGGCTTGCTGTCATTGTTTTGGGTGCCTCAGCTGATTTGTGGTTTCTTGTGTGGCAATTTCCTAAATGTTTTCGGGGTCTGAGTTGGTTTTGTCTTCTTCCTTCCCAAATTTTGTATTCTGATGCAATACAAGCAAGATTTTGGACAGAGTAGCCATTATGAAAGAAAAAAAAAAAACACAGCAAATTGACCATTCAGGATTAGAAATCCATAGGCAACACAACCAAGATGAGATTCTGTGTTTTGGAAAATGACATGGAACGCTTCTGCTGAGGTGACAGATTCTAATTCCCTCCAAATGGAGTGTGAGAGCGATCTTGAGGTGAATTCAATCAGAATTCCAAAGTCAGTCTGTGGAAGGGGGGGATGAATCTGGAAACAGCCAGTTTCTTTGTGTCTAAATCCTGCCAAATATCACAAAGGACTCTTGCATTTCTTTGGCTTTTTTCTCTTTTTTCTTATTTATCATGGTTTGTAATGAATTTTCTGATGTGAGCTTTGGTTTTGAGGCTGGCATATTGAGTTCAGGGCACAAGAGGAAGGTTCTTTTTCAATCAGGGCACAGCTGTTGGCTTGCTCCACTTCTGGCTTGCTGTCATTGTTTTGGGTGCCTCAGCTGATTTGTGGTTTCTTGTGTGGCAATTTCCTAAATGTTTTCGGGGTCTGAGTTGGTTTTGCCTTCTTCCTTCCCAAATTTTGTATTCTGATGCAATACAAGCAAAATTTTGGACAGAGTAGCCATTGTGAAAGAAAAAAAAAACACAGCAAATTTACCATTCAGGATTAGAAATTCATAGGCAACACAACCAAGATGAGATTCTGTGTTTTGGAAAATGACATGGAACGCTTCTGCTGAGGTGACAGATTCTAATTCCCTCCAAATGGAGTGTGAGAGCGATCTTGAGGTGAATTCAATCAGAATTCCAAAGTCAGTCTGTGGAAGGGGGGGATGAATCTGGAAACAGCCACTTTCTTTGTGTCTAAATCCTGCCAAATATCACAAAGGACTCTTGCATTTCTTTGGCTTTTTCACATTTCCCTTATTTATCATGGTTTGTAATGAATTTTCTGATGTGAGCTTTGGTTTTGAGTCTGGCATATTGAGTTCAGGGCACAAGAGGAAGGTTCTTTTTCAATCAGGGCACAGCTGTTGGCTTGCTCCACTTCTGGCTTGCTGTCATTGTTTTGGGTGCCTCAGCTGATTTGTGGTTTCTTGTGTGGCAATTTCCTAAATATTTTCGGGGTCTGAGTTGGTTTTGTCTTCTTCCTTCCCAAATTTTGTATTCTGATGCAATACAAGCAAGATATTGGACAGAGTAGCCATTATGAAAGAAAAAAAAAAACACAGCAAATTGACCTTTCAGGATTAGAAATCCATAGGCAACACAACCAAGGTGAGATTCTGTGTTTTGGAAAATGACATGGAACGCTTCTGCTGAGGTGACAGATTCTAATTCCCTCCAAATGGAGTGTGAGAGCGATCTTGAGGTGAATTCAATCAGAATTCCAAAGTCAGTCTGTGGAAGGGGGGAATGAATCTGGAAACAGCCACTTTCTTTGTGTCTAAATCCTGCCAAATATCACAAAGGACTCTTGCATTTCTTTGGCTTTTTTCTCTTTTTTCTTATTTATCATGGTTTGTAATGAATTTTCTGATGTGAGCTTTGGTTTTGAGGCTGGCATATTGAGTTCAGGGCACAAGAGGAAGGTTCTTTTTCAATCAGGGCACAGCTGTTGGCTTGCTCCACTTCTGGCTTGCTGTCATTGTTTTGGGTGCCTCAGCTGATTTGTGGTTTCTTGTGTGGCAATTTCCTAAATGTTTTCGGGGTCTGAGTTGGTTTTGCCTTCTTCCTTCCCAAATTTTGTATTCTGATGCAATACAAGCAAAATTTTGGACAGAGTAGCCATTATGAAAGAAAAAAAAAAACACAGCAAATTTACCATTCATGATTAGAAATCCATAGGCAACACAACCAAGATGAGATTCTGTGTTTTGGAAAATGACATGGAACGCTTCTGCTGAGGTGACAGATTCTAATTCCCTCCAAATGGAGTGTGAGAGCGATCTTGAGGTGAATTCAATCAGAATTCCAAAGTCAGTCTGTGGAAGGGGGGGATGAATCTGGAAACAGCCGCTTTCTTTGTGTCTAAATCCTGCCAAATATCACAAAGGACTCTTGCATTTCTTTGGCTTTTTCACATTTCCCTTATTTATCATGGTTTGTAATGAATTTTCTGATGTGAGCTTTGGTTTTGAGGCTGGCATATTGAGTTCAGGGCACAAGAGGAAGGTTCTTTTTCAATCAGGGCACAGCTGTTGGCTTGCTCCAATTCTGGCTTGCTGTCATTGTTTTGGGTGCCTCAGCTGATTTGTGGTTTCTTGTGTGGCAATTTCCTAAATGTTTTCGGGGTCTGAGTTGGTTTGTCTTCTTCCTTCCCAAATTTTGTATTCTGATGCAATACAAGCAAGATTTTGGACAGAGTAGCCATTATGAAAGAAAAAAAAAACACAGCAAATTGACCATTCAGGATTAGAAATCCATAGGCAACACAACCAAGATGAGATTCTGTGTTTTGGAAAATGACATGGAACGCTTCTGCTGAGGTGACAGATTCTAATTCCCTCCAAATGGAGTGTGAGAGCGATCTTGAGGTGAATTCAATCAGAATTCCAAAGTCAGTCTGTGGAAGGGGGGGATGAATCTGGAAACAGCCACTTTCTTTGTGTCTAAATCCTGCCAAATATCACAAAGGACTCTTGCATTTCTTTGGCTTTTTTCTCTTTTTTCTTATTTATCATGGTTTGTAATGAATTTTCTGATGTGAGCTTTGGTTTTGAGGCTGCAATATAGAGTTCAGGGCACCAGAGGAATGGTCTTTTTCAAACAGGGCACAGCTGTTGGTGTGCTCCAATTCTGGCTATTGTCTTTGTTTTGGGTGCCTCAGCTGAAATTTGGTTTCTTGAGTTTCACTGCGATTGTCAGGTTAATTCAGTCAGAATTCCACAGGCAGTAAGCTTTAGTGGTGGATGAATCTGGGAACAGCCGGTTTCCTTGCAACTAAATCAAACCCAATATCCTTATGGATTCTTAGATTTATTTGTCTTTTTTCTCTTTTTTCTTATTTATCTTGGTTTGTAATGAATTTTCTGATGTGAGCTTTGGTTGAGGCTGCAATATCGAGTTCAGGGCACAAGAGGATGGTTCTTTTTCAATCAGGGCACAGCTGTTGGCTTGCTCCACTTCTGGATTGCTGTCATTGTTTTGAGTGCCTCAGCCGATTTGTGGTTTCTTGTGTGGCAATTTCCCAAATGTTTTCAGGGTCTGAGTTGGCTTTGCCTTCTTCCTTCCCAAATTTTGTATTCTGATGCAATTTAAAGAAGACTTTGTACAGAATAGCCATTATGAAAGAAAAAACACAACAAATAGGCGTTTGAAGCTTAGAAATCTACAGGTAACATGACCAAGGTGAGTTTTTGTGTTTATGAAAATAAAATGGAACACTTTGGCTGAGGTGACAGATATTAATTGCCTCCAAACTGAGTTTCACTGTGATTTTCAGGTTAATTCAGTCAGAATTCCACAGGCAGTCAGCTGGAGGGGTGGATGAATCCGGGAACAGCCGGTTTCCTAGTGACTAAATCAAACCCAATATCATTACGGATTCTTGCATTTCTTTGGCTTTTTTCTCTTTTTTCTTATTTATCATGGTTTGTAATGAATTTTCTGATGTGAGCTTTGGTTTTGAGGCTGGCATATTGAGTTCAGGGCACAAGAGGAAGGTTCTTTTTCAATCAGGGCACAGCTGTTGGCTTGCTCCAATTCTGGCTTGCTGTCATTGTTTTGGATGCCTCAGCCGATTTCTGGTTTCTTGAGTGCCAATTTCCTAAATGTTTTCTGGGTCTGAGTCGGCTTTGCCTTCTTATTCCCAAATTTTGTATTCTGATGCAATGCAAAGAAGAATTTGTACAGAATAGCCATTATGAAATAAAAAACACAAAAAATAGGTGTTTGAAGCTTAGAAATCTACAGGTAACATGACCAAGGTGAGTTTTTGTGTTTATGAAAATAAAATGGAATACTTTGGCTGAGGTGACAGATATTAATTGCCTCCAAACTGAGTTTCACTGTGATTTTCAGGTTAATTCAGTCAGAATTCCACAGGCAGTCAGCTGGAGGGGTGGATGAATCCGGGAACAGCCGGTTTCCTAGCGACTAAATCAAGCCCGATATCATTATGGATTCTTGCATTTTTTTGGCTTTTTTCTCTTTTTTCTTATTTATCATGGTTTGTAATGAATTTTCTGATGTGAGCTTTGGTTTTGAGGCTGGCATATTGAGTTCAGGGCACAAGAGGAAGGTTGTTTTTCAATCAGGGCACAGCTGTTGGCTTGCTCCACTTCTGGCTTGCTGTCATTGTTTTGGGTGCCTCAGCCAATTTGTGGTTTCTTGTGTGGCAATTTACTAAATGTTTTCGGGGTCTGAGTTGGTTTTGCCTTCTTATTCCCAAATTTTGTATTCTGATGCAATACAAGCAACATTTTGGACAGAGTAGCCATTATGAAAGAAAAAAAAAAAAAAACACAGCAAATTGACCTTTCAGGATTAGAAATCCATAGGCAACACAACCAAGGTGAGATTCTGTGTTTTGGAAAATGCCATGGAACGCTTCTGCTGAGGGGACTGATTCTAATTCCCTCCAAATGGAGTGTGAGTGCGATTTTGAGGTGAATTCAACCAGAATTCCAAAGTCAGTCTGTGGAAGGGGGGGGTGTATCTGGAAACAGCCACTTTCTTTGTGTCTAAATCCTGCCAAATATCACAAAGGACTCTTGCATTTCTTTGGCTTTTTCACATTTCCCTTATTTATCATGGTTTGTAATGAATTTTCTGATGTGAGCTTTGGTTTTGAGGCTGGCATATTGAGTTCAGGGCACAAGAGGAAGGTTCTTTTTCAATCAGGGCACAGCTGTTGGCTTGCTCCAATTCTGGCTTGCTGTCATTGTTTTGGGTGCCTCAGCCGATTTGTGGTTTCTTGAGTGGCAATTTCCTAAATGCTTTCTGGGTCTGAGTCGGTTTTGCCTTCTTATTCCCAAATTTTGTATTCTGATGCAATACAAGCAAGATTTTGGAGAGTAGCCATTATGAAAGAAAAAAAAAAAAACACAGCGCATTGCCCTTTCAGGATTAGAAATCTACAGGCAACACAACCAAGATGAGTTTCTGTGTTTTGGAAAGTGACATGGAACGCTTCTGCTGAGGGGACAGATTCTAATTCCCTCCAAATGGAGTGTGAGAGCGATCTTGAGGTGAATTCAATCAGAATTCCAAAGTCAGTCTGTGGAAGGGGGGGATGAATCTGGAAACAGCCAGTTTCTTTGTGTCTAAATCCAGCCAAATATCACAAAGGACTGTTGCATTTCTTTGGCTTTTTCACATTTCCCTTATTTATCATGGTTTGTAATGAATTTTCTGATGTGAGCTTTGGTTTTGAGACTGCAATATAGAGTTCATGGCACCGGAGGAATGGTCTTTTTCAAACAGGGCACAGCTGTTGGTGTGCTCCAATTCTGGCTATTGTCTTTGTTTTGGGTGCCTCAGCTGAAATTTGGTTTCTTGATTTTCACTGGGATTGTCAGGTTAATTCAGTCAGAATTCCACAGGCAGCAGCTTTAGTGGTGGATGAATCTGGGAACAGCCGGTTTCCTTGCAACTAAATCAAACCCAATATCATTATGGATTCTTGCATTTCTTTGGCTTTTTTCTCTTTTTTCTTATTTATCATGGTTTGTAATGAATTTTCTGATGTGAGCTTTGGTTTTAAAGCTGGCATATTGAGTTCAGGGCACAAGAGGATGGTTCTTTTTCAATCAGGGCACAGCTGTTGGCTTGCTCCAATTCTGGCTTGCTGTCATTGTTTTGAGTGCCTCAGCCGATTTGTGGTTTCTTGTGTGGCAATTTCCCAAATGTTTTCAGGGTCTGTGTTGGCTTTGCCTTCTTCCTTCCCAAATTTTGTATTCTGATGCAATGCAAAGAAGAGTTTGTACAGAATAGCCATTATGAAACAAAAAAAACACAACAAATAGGCGTTTGAAGCTTAGAAATCTACAGGTAACATGACCAAGGTGAGTTTTTGTGTTTATGAAAATAAAATGGAACACTTTGGCTGAGGTGACAGATATTAATTGCCTCCAAACTGAGTTTCACTGTGATTTTCAGGTTAATTCAGTCAGAATTCCACAGGTTGTCAGCTGGAGGGGTGGATCAATCTGGGAACAGCCGGTTTCCTAGCGACTAAATCAAGCCCTATATCATTATGGATTCTTGCATTTTTTTAGCTTTTTTCTCTTTTTTCTTATTTATCATGGTTTGTAATGAATTTTCTGATGTGAGCTTTGGTTTTGAGGCTGGCATATTGAGTTCAGGGCACAAGAGGAAGGTTCTTTTTCAATCAGGGCACAGCTGTTGGCTTGCTCCACTTCTGGCTTGCTGTCATTGTTTTGGGTGCCTCAGCTGATTTGTGGTTTCTTGTGTGGCAATTTCCTAAATGTTTTCGGGGTCTGAGTTGGTTTTGCCTTCTTCCTTCCCAATTTTTGTATTCTGATGCAATACAAGCAAGATTTTGGACAGAGTAGCCATTATGAAAGAAAAAAAAAAAAAAACACAGCAAATTGACCTTTCAGGATTAGAAATCCATAGGCAACACAACCAAGGTGAGATTCTGTGTTTTGGAAAATGCCATGGAACGCTTCTGCTAAGCGGACAGATTCTAATTCCCTCCAAATGGAGTGTGAGTGCGATTTTGAGGTGAATTCAATCAGAATTCCAAAGTCAATCTGTGGAAGGGGGGGATGTATCTGGAAACAGCCAGTTTCTTTGTGTCTAAATCCTGCCAAATATCACAAAGGACTCTTGCATTTCTTTGGCTTTTTCACATTTCCCTTATTTATCATGGTTTGTAATGAATTTTCTGATGTGAGCTTTGGTTTTGAGGCTGGCATATTGAGTTCAGGGCACAAGAGGAAGGTTCTTTTTCAATCAGGGCACAGCTGTTGGCTTGCTCCAATTCTGGCTTGCTGTCATTGTTTTGGGTGCCTCAGCCGATTTGTGGTTTCTTGAGTGGCAATTTCCTAAATGCTTTCTGGGTCTGAGTCGGTTTTGCCTTCTTATTCCCAAATTTTGTATTCTGATGCAATACAAGCAAGATTTTGGAGAGTAGCCATTATGAAAGAAAAAAAAAAAAAACACAGCGCATTGCCCTTTCAGGATTAGAAATCTATAGGCAACACAACCAAGATGAGTTTCTGTGTTTTGGAAAATGACATAGAACGCTTCTGCTGAGGTGACAGATTCTAATTCCCTCCCAATTGAGTGTGAGTGCGATTTTGAGGTGAATTCAATCAGAATTCCAAAGTCAATCTGTGGAAGGGGGGGATGTATCTGGAAACAGCCAGTTTCTTTGTGTCTAAATCCAGCCAAATATCAAAAAGGACTCTTGCATTTCTTTGGCTTTTTCACATTTCCCTTATTTATCATGGTTTGTAATGAATTTTCTGATGTGAGCTTTGGATTTGAGGCTGCAATATAGAGTTCAGGGCACCTGAGGAATGGTCTTTTCAAACAGGGCACAGCTGTTGGTGTGCTCCAATTCTGGCTATTGTCTTTGTTTTGGGACCTCAGCTGAAATTTGGTATCTTGAGTTTCACTGCAATTGTCAGGTTAATTCAGTCAGAATTCCACAGGCAGTCAGCTTTAGTGGTGGATGAATCTGGGAACAGCCGGTTTCCTTGCAACTAAATCAAACCCAATATCATTATGGATTCTTGCGTTTCTTTGGCTTTTTTCTCTTTTTTCTTATTTATCATGGTTTGTAATGAATTTTCTGATGTGAGCTTTGGTTTTGAGGCTGCAATATTGAGTTCAGGGCACAAGAGGAAGGTTCTTTTTCAATCAGGGCACAGCTGTTGGCTTGCTCCACTTCTGGCTTGCTGTCATTGTTTTGAGTGCCTCAGCCGATTTGTGGTTTCTTGTGTGGCAATTTCCCAAATGTTTTCAGGGTCTGAGTTGGCTTTGCCTTCTTCCTTCCCAAATTTTGTATTCTGATGCAATGTAAAGAAGAGTTTGTACAAAATAGCCATTATGAAAGAAAAAACACAACAAATAGGCGTTTGAAGCTTAGAAATCTACAGGTAACATGACCAAGGTGAGTTTTTGTGTTTATGAAAATAAAATGGAACACTTTGGCTGAGGTGACAGATATTAATGGCCTCCAAACTGAGTTTCACAGTGATTTTCAGGTTAATTCAGTCAGAATTCCACAGGCAGTCAGCTGGAGGGGTGGATGAATCCGGGAACAGCCGGTTTCCTAGCAACTAAATCAAGCCTTATATCATTATGGATTCTTGCATTTTTTTGGCTTTTTTCTCTTTTTTCTTATTTATCATGGTTTGTAATGAATTTTCTGATGTGAGCTTTGGTTTTGAGGCTGGCATATTGAGTTCAGGGCACAAGAGGAAGGTTCTTTTTCAATCAGGGCACAGCTGTTGGCTTGCTCCAATTCTGGCTTGCTGTCATTGTTTTGGGTGCCTCAGCTGATTTGTGGTTTCTTGTGTGGCAATTTCCTAAATGTTTTCTGGGTCTGAGTTGGTTTTGTCTTCTTCCTTCCCAAATTTTGTATTCTGATGCAATACAAGCAACATTTTTTACAGAGTAGCCATTATGAAAGAAAAAAAAAAAAAACACAGCAAATTGACCTTTCAGGATTAGAAATCCATAGGCAACACAACCAAGGTGAGATTCTGTGTTTTGGAAAATGACATGGAACGCTTCTGCTGAGGTGACAGATTCTAATTCCCTCCAAATGGAGTGTGAGAGCGATTTTGAGGTGAATTCAATCAGAATTCCAAAGTCAATCTGTGGAAGGGGGGGATGTATCTGGAAACAGCCAGTTTCTTTGTGTCTAAATCCTGCCAAATATCACAAAGGACTCTTGCATTTCTTTGGCTTTTTCACATTTCCCTTATTTATCATGGTTTGTAATGAATTTTCTGATGTGAGCTTTGGTTTTGAGGCTGGCATATTGAGTTCAGGGCACAAGAGGAAGGTTCTTTTTCAATCAGGGCACAGCTGTTGGCTTGCTCCAATTCTGGCTTGCTGTCATTGTTTTGGGTGCCTCAGCCGATTTGTGGTTTCTTGAGTGGCAATTTCCTAAATGCTTTCTGGGTCTGAGTCGGTTTTGCCTTCTTATTCCCAAATTTTGTATTCTGATGCAATACAAGCAAGATTTTGGAGAGTAGCCATTATGAAAGAAAAAAAAAAAAAAAAAACACAGCGCATTGCCCTTTCAGGATTAGAAATCTATAGGCAACACAACCAAGATGAGTTTCTGTGTTTTGGAAAATGACATAGAACGCTTCTGCTGAGGGGACAGATTCTAATTCCCTCCCAATTGAGTGTGAGTGCGATTTTGAGGTGAATTCAATCAGAATTCCAAAGTCAATCTGTGGAAGGGGGGGATGTATCTGGAAACAGCCAGTTTCTTTGTGTCTAAATCCAGCCAAATATCAAAAAGGACTCTTGCATTTCTTTGGCTTTTTCACATTTCCCTTATTTATCATGGTTTGTAATGAATTTTCTGATGTGAGCTTTGGATTTGAGGCTGCAATATAGAGTTCAGGGCACCTGAGGAATGGTCTTTTTCAAACAGGGCACAGCTGTTGGTGTGCTCCAATTCTGGCTATTGTCTTTGTTTTGGGACCTCAGCTGAAATTTGGTATCTTGAGTTTCACTGCAATTGTCAGGTTAATTCAGTCAGAATTCCACAGGCAGTCAGCTTTAGTGGTGGATGAATCTGGGAACAGCCGGTTTCCTTGCAACTAAATCAAACCCAATATCATTATGGATTCTTGCGTTTCTTTGGCTTTTTTCTCTTTTTTCTTATTTATCATGGTTTGTAATGAATTTTCTGATGTGAGCTTTGGTTTTGAGGCTGCAATATTGAGTTCAGGGCACAAGAGGAAGGTTCTTTTTCAATCAGGGCACAGCTGTTGGCTTGCTCCACTTCTGGCTTGCTGTCATTGTTTTGAGTGCCTCAGCCGATTTGTGGTTTCTTGTGTGGCAATTTCCCAAATGTTTTCAGGGTCTGAGTTGGCTTTGCCTTCTTCCTTCCCAAATTTTGTATTCTGATGCAATGTAAAGAAGAGTTTGTACAAAATAGCCATTATGAAAGAAAAAACACAACAAATAGGCGTTTGAAGCTTAGAAATCTACAGGTAACATGACCAAGGTGAGTTTTTGTGTTTATGAAAATAAAATGGAACACTTTGGCTGAGGTGACAGATATTAATGGCCTCCAAACTGAGTTTCACAGTGATTTTCAGGTTAATTCAGTCAGAATTCCACAGGCAGTCAGCTGGAGGGGTGGATGAATCCGGGAACAGCCGGTTTCCTAGCAACTAAATCAAGCCCACTATCATTATGGATTCTTGCATTTTTTTGGCTTTTTTCTCTTTTTTCTTATTTATCATGGTTTGTAATGAATTTTCTGATGTGAGCTTTGGTTTTGAGGCTGGCATATTGAGTTCAGGGCACAAGAGGAAGGTTCTTTTTCAATCAGGGCACAGCTGTTGGCTTGCTCCACTTCTGGCTTGCTGTCATTGTTTTGGGTGCCTCAGCTGATTTGTGGTTTCTTGTGTGGCAATTTCCTAAATGTTTTCTGGGTCTGAGTTGGTTTTGTCTTCTTCCTTCCCAAATTTTGTATTCTGATGCAATACAAGCAACATTTTTTACAGAGTAGCCATTATGAAAGAAAAAAAAAAAAAAGCAGCAAATTGACCTTTCAGGATTAGAAATCCATAGGCAACACAACCAAGGTGAGATTCTGTGTTTTGGAAAATGACATGGAACGCTTCTGCTGAGGTGACAGATTCTAATTCCCTCCAAATGGAGTGTGAGAGCGATTTTGAGGTGAATTCAATCAGAATTCCAAAGTCAATCTGTGGAAGGGGGGGATGAATCTGGAAACAGCCAGTTTCTTTTTGTCTGAATCCTGCCAAATATCACAAAGGACTCTTGCATTTCTTTGGCTTTTTTCTCTTTTTTCTTATTTATCATGGTTTGTAATGAATTTTCTGATGTGAGCTTTGGTTTTGAGGCTGGCATATTGAGTTCAGGGCACAAGAGGAAGGTTCTTTTTCAATCAGGGCACAGCTGTTGGCTTGCTCCACTTCTGGCTTGCTGTCATTGTTTTGGGTGCCTCAGCTGATTTGTGGTTTCTTGTGTGGCAATTTCCTAAATGTTTTCGGGGTCTGAGTTGGTTTTGTCTTCTTCCTTCCCAAATTTTGTATTCTGATGCAATACAAGCAAGATTTTGGACAGAGTAGCCATTATGAAAGAAAAAAAAAACACAGCTAATTTACCATTCAGGATTAGAAATCCATAGGCAACACAACCAAGATGAGATTCTGTGTTTTGGAAAATGACATGGAACGCTTCTGCTGTGGTGACAGATTCTAATTCCCTCCAAATGGAGTGTGAGAGCGATCATGAGGTGAATTCAATCAGAATTCCAAAGTCAGTCTGTGGAAGGGGGGGATGAATCTGGAAACAGCCACTTTCTTTGTGTCTAAATCCTGCCAAATATCACAAAGGACTCTTGCATTTCTTTGGCTTTTTCACATTTCCCTTATTTATCATGGTTTGTAATGAATTTTCTGATGTGAGCTTTGGTTTTGAGGCTGGCATATTGAGTTCAGGGCACAAGAGGAAGGTTGTTTTTCAATCAGGGCACAGCTGTTGGCTTGCTCCACTTCTGGCTTGCTGTCATTGTTTTGGATGCCTCAGCTGATTTGTGGTTTCTTGTGTGGCAATTTCCTAAATGTTTTCTGGTCTGAGTTGGTTTTGCCTTCTTCCTTCCCAAATTTTGTATTCTGATGCAATACAAGCAACATTTTTTACAGAGTAGCCATTTTGAAAGAAAAAAAAAACACAGCAAATTTACCATTCAGGATTAGAAATCCATAGGCAACACAACCAAGATGAGATTCTGTGTTTTGGAAAATGACATGGAACGCTTCTGCTGAGGTGACAGATTCTAATTCCCTCCAAATGGAGTATGAGAGCGATCTTGAGGTGAATTCAATCAGAATTCCAAAGTCAGTCTGTGGAAGGGGGGGATGAATCTGGAAACAGCCAGTTTCTTTGTGTCTAAATCCTGCCAAATATCACAAAGGACTCTTGCATTTCTTTGGCTTTTTCACATTTCCCTTATCTATCATGGTTTGTAATGAATTTTCTGATGTGAGCTTTGGTTTTGAGGCTGGCATATTGAGTTCAGGGCACAAGAGGAAGGTTCTTTTTCAATCAGGGCACAGCTGTTGGCTTGCTCCACTTCTGGCTTGCTGTCATTGTTTTGGGTGCCTCAGCTGATTTGTGGTTTCTTGTGTGGCAATTTCCTAAATGTTTTCGGGGTCTGAGTTGGTTTTGTCTTCTTCCTTCCCAAATTTTGTATTCTGATGCAATACAAGCAAGATTTTGGACAGAGTACCCATCATGAAAGAAAAAAAAAAAAAACACAGCAAATTGACCTTTCAGGATTAGAAATCCATAGGCAACACAAGCAAGATGAGATTCTGTGTTTTGGAAAATGACATGGAACGCTTCTGCTGAGGTGACAGATTCTAATTCCCTCCAAATGGAGTGTGAGAGCGATCTTGAGGTGAATTCAATCAGAATTCCAAAGTCAGTCTGTGGAAGGGGGGGATGAATCTGGAAACAGCCAGTTTCTTTGTGTCTAAATCCTGCCAAATATCACAAAGGACTCTTGCATTTCTTTGGCTTTTTCACATTTCCCTTATTTATCATGGTTTGTAATGAATTTTCTGATGTGAGCTTTGATTTTGAGGCTGGCATATTGAGTTCAGGGCACAAGAGGAAGGTTCTTTTTCAATCAGGCCACCGCTGTTGGCTTGCTCCACTTCTGGCTTGCTGTCATTGTTTTGGGTGCCTCAGCCAATTTGTGGTTTCTTGAGTGGCAATTTCCTAAATGTTTTCTGGGTCTGAGTCGGTTTTGCCTTCTTATTCCCAAATATTGTATTCTGATGCAATACAAGCAAGATTTTGGAGAGTAGCCATTATGACAGAAAGAAAAAAAAAAAAAACACAGCGCATTGCCCTTTCAGGATTAGAAATCTACAGGCAACACGACCAAGATGAGTTTCTGTGTTTTGGAAAATGACATAGAACGCTTCTGCTGAGGGGACAGATTCTAATTCCCTCCCAAATGAGTGTGAGTGCGATTTTGAGGTGAATTCAATCAGAATTCCAAAGTCAGTCTGTGGAAGGGGGGGATGAATCTGGAAACAGCCAGTTTCTTTGTGTCTAAATCCAGCCAAATATCACAAAGGACTCTTGCATTTCTTTGGCTTTTTCACATTTCCCTTATTTATCATGGTTTGTAATGAATTTTCTGATGTGAGCTTTGGATTTGAGGCTGCAATATAGAGTTCAGGGCACCTGAGGAATGGTCTTTTTCAAACAGGGCACAGCTGTTGGTGTGCTCCAATTCTGGCTATTGTCTTTGTTTTGGGACCTCAGCTGAAATTTGGTATCTTGAGTTTCACTGCAATTGTCAGGTTAATTCAGTCAGAATTCCACAGGCAGTCAGCTTTAGTGGTGGATGAATCTGGGAACAGCCGGTTTCCTTGCAACTAAATCAAACCCAATATCATTATGGATTCTTGCGTTTCTTTGGCTTTTTTCTCTTTTTTCTTATTTATCATGGTTTGTAATGAATTTTCTGATGTGAGCTTTGGTTTTGAGGCTGCAATATTGAGTTCAGGGCACAAGAGGAAGGTTCTTTTTCAATCAGGGCACAGCTGTTGGCTTGCTCCACTTCTGGCTTGCTGTCATTGTTTTGAGTGCCTCAGCCGATTTGTGGTTTCTTGTGTGGCAATTTCCCAAATGTTTTCAGGGTCTGAGTTGGCTTTGCCTTCTTCCTTCCCAAATTTTGTATTCTGATGCAATGTAAAGAAGAGTTTGTACAAAATAGCCATTATGAAAGAAAAAACACAACAAATAGGCGTTTGAAGCTTAGAAATCTACAGGTAACATGACCAAGGTGAGTTTTTGTGTTTATGAAAATAAAATGGAACACTTTGGCTGAGGTGACAGATATTAATGGCCTCCAAACTGAGTTTCACAGTGATTTTCAGGTTAATTCAGTCAGAATTCCACAGGCAGTCAGCTGGAGGGGTGGATGAATCCGGGAACAGCCGGTTTCCTAGCAACTAAATCAAGCCCACTATCATTATGGATTCTTGCATTTTTTTGGCTTTTTTCTCTTTTTTCTTATTTATCATGGTTTGTAATGAATTTTCTGATGTGAGCTTTGGTTTTGAGGCTGGCATATTGAGTTCAGGGCACAAGAGGAAGGTTCTTTTTCAATCAGGGCAAAGCTGTTGGCTTGCTCCACTTCTGGCTTGCTGTCATTGTTTTGGGTGCCTCAGCTGATTTGTGGTTTCTTGTGTGGCAATTTCCTAAATGTTTTCGGGGTCTGAGTTGGTTTTGTCTTCTTCCTTCCCAAATTTTGTATTCTGATGCAATACAAGCAACATTTTTTACAGAGTAGCCATTATGAAAGAAAAAAAAAAAACACAGCAAATTGACCTTTCAGGATTAGAAATCCATAGGCAACACAACCAAGGTGAGATTCTGTGTTTTGGAAAATGACATGGAACGCTTCTGCTGAGGTGACAGATTCTAATTCCCTCCAAATGGAGTGTGAGAGCGATTTTGAGGTGAATTCAATCAAAATTCCAAAGTCAATCTGTGGAAGGGGGGGATGAATCTGGAAACAGCCAGTTTCTTTTTGTCTGAATCCTGCCAAATATCACAAAGGACTCTTGCATTTCTTTGGCTTTTTTCTCTTTTTTCTTATTTATCATGGTTTGTAATGAATTTTCTGATGTGAGCTTTGGTTTTGAGGCTGGCATATTGAGTTCAGGGCACAAGAGGAAGGTTCTTTTTCAATCAGGGCACAGCTGTTGGCTTGCTCCACTTCTGGCTTGCTGTCATTGTTTTGGGTGCCTCAGCTGATTTGTGGTTTCTTGTGTGGCAATTTCCTAAATGTTTTCGGGGTCTGAGTTGGTTTTGCCTTCTTCCTTCCCAAATTTTGTATTCTGATGCAATACAAGCAAGATTTTGGACAGAGTAGCCATTATGAAAGAAAAAAAAAACACAGCTAATTTACCATTCAGGATTAGAAATCCATAGGCAACACAACCAAGATGAGATTCTGTGTTTTGGAAAATGACATGGAACGCTTCTGCTGAGGTGACAGATTCTAATTCCCTCCAAATGGAGTGTGAGAGCGATCATGAGGTGAATTCAATCAGAATTCCAAAGTCAGTCTGTGGAAGGGGGGGATGAATCTGGAAACAGCCAGTTTCTTTGTGTCTAAATCCTGCCAAATATCACAAAGGACTCTTGCATTTCTTTGGCTTTTTCACATTTCCCTTATTTATCATGGTTTGTAATGAATTTTCTGATGTGAGCTTTGGTTTTGAGGCTGGCATATTGAGTTCAGGGCACAAGAGGAAGGTTCTTTTTCAATCAGGGCACAGCTGTTGGCTTGCTCCACTTCTGGCTTGCTGTCATTTTTTTGGGTGCCTCAGCTGATTTGTGGTTTCTTGTGTGGCAATTTCCTAAATGTTTTCTGGTC
The DNA here is from genome assembly GCF_964237555.1 of Oryctolagus cuniculus. Classification (NCBI taxonomy): domain Eukaryota; kingdom Metazoa; phylum Chordata; class Mammalia; order Lagomorpha; family Leporidae; genus Oryctolagus; species Oryctolagus cuniculus. The sequence goes on along the minus strand of NW_027208212.1, from coordinate 24,097 downwards.
TGAGTTGGTTTTGCCTTCTTCCTTCCCAAATTTTGTATTCTGATGCAATACAAGCAACATTTTTTACAGAGTAGCCATTTTGAAAGAAAAAAAAAACACAGCAAATTTACCATTCAGGATTAGAAATCCATAGGCAACACAACCAAGATGAGATTCTGTGTTTTGGAAAATGACATGGAACGCTTCTGCTGAGGTGACAGATTCTAATTCCCTCCAAATGGAGTGTGAGAGCGATTTTGAGGTGAATTCAATCAGAATTCCAAAGTCAATCTGTGGAAGGGGGGGATGAATCTGGAAACAGCCAGTTTCTTTTTGTCTGAATCCTGCCAAATATCACAAAGGACTCTTGCATTTCTTTGGCTTTTTTCTCTTTTTTCTTATTTATCATGGTTTGTAATGAATTTTCTGATGTGAGCTTTGGTTTTGAGGCTGGCATATTGAGTTCAGGGCACAAGAGGAAGGTTCTTTTTCAATCAGGGCACAGCTGTTGGCTTGCTCCACTTCTGGCTTGCTGTCATTGTTTTGGGTGCCTCAGCTGATTTGTGGTTTCTTGTGTGGCAATTTCCTAAATGTTTTCGGGGTCTGAGTTGGTTTTGTCTTCTTCCTTCCCAAATTTTGTATTCTGATGCAATACAAGCAAGATTTTGGACAGAGTAGCCATTATGAAAGAAAAAAAAAACACAGCTAATTTACCATTCAGGATTAGAAATCCATAGGCAACACAACCAAGATGAGATTCTGTGTTTTGGAAAATGACATGGAACGCTTCTGCTGTGGTGACAGATTCTAATTCCCTCCAAATGGAGTGTGAGAGCGATCATGAGGTGAATTCAATCAGAATTCCAAAGTCAGTCTGTGGAAGGGGGGGATGAATCTGGAAACAGCCACTTTCTTTGTGTCTAAATCCTGCCAAATATCACAAAGGACTCTTGCATTTCTTTGGCTTTTTCACATTTCCCTTATTTATCTTGGTTTGTAATGAATTTTCTGATGTGAGCTTTGGTTTTGAGGCTGGCATATTGAGTTCAGGGCACAAGAGGAAGGTTGTTTTTCAATCAGGGCACAGCTGTTGGCTTGCTCCACTTCTGGCTTGCTGTCATTGTTTTGGTTGCCTCAGCTGATTTGTGGTTTCTTGTGTGGCAATTTCCTAAATGTTTTCTGGTCTGAGTTGGTTTTGCCTTCTTCCTTCCCAAATTTTGTATTCTGATGCAATACAAGCAACATTTTTTACAGAGTAGCCATTTTGAAAGAAAAAAAAAACACAGCAAATTTACCATTCAGGATTAGAAATCCATAGGCAACACAACCAAGATGAGATTCTGTGTTTTGGAAAATGACATGGAACGCTTCTGCTGAGGTGACAGATTCTAATTCCCTCCAAATGGAGTATGAGAGCGATCTTGAGGTGAATTCAATCAGAATTCCAAAGTCAGTCTGTGGAAGGGGGGGATGAATCTGGAAACAGCCAGTTTCTTTGTGTCTAAATCCTGCCAAATATCACAAAGGACTCTTGCATTTCTTTGGCTTTTTCACATTTCCCTTATCTATCATGGTTTGTAATGAATTTTCTGATGTGAGCTTTGGTTTTGAGGCTGGCATATTGAGTTCAGGGCACAAGAGGAAGGTTCTTTTTCAATCAGGGCACAGCTGTTGGCTTGCTCCACTTCTGGCTTGCTGTCATTGTTTTGGGTGCCTCAGCTGATTTGTGGTTTCTTGTGTGGCAATTTCCTAAATGTTTTCGGGGTCTGAGTTGGTTTTGTCTTCTTCCTTCCCAAATTTTGTATTCTGATGCAATACAAGCAAGATTTTGGACAGAGTACCCATCATGAAAGAAAAAAAAAAAAAACACAGCAAATTGACCTTTCAGGATTAGAAATCCATAGGCAACACAAGCAAGATGAGATTCTGTGTTTTGGAAAATGACATGGAACGCTTCTGCTGAGGTGACAGATTCTAATTCCCTCCAAATGGAGTGTGAGAGCGATCTTGAGGTGAATTCAATCAGAATTCCAAAGTCAGTCTGTGGAAGGGGGGGATGAATCTGGAAACAGCCAGTTTCTTTGTGTCTAAATCCTGCCAAATATCACAAAGGACTCTTGCATTTCTTTGGCTTTTTCACATTTCCCTTATTTATCATGGTTTGTAATGAATTTTCTGATGTGAGCTTTGATTTTGAGGCTGGCATATTGAGTTCAGGGCACAAGAGGAAGGTTCTTTTTCAATCAGGCCACCGCTGTTGGCTTGCTCCACTTCTGGCTTGCTGTCATTGTTTTGGGTGCCTCAGCCAATTTGTGGTTTCTTGAGTGGCAATTTCCTAAATGTTTTCTGGGTCTGAGTCGGTTTTGCCTTCTTATTCCCAAATATTGTATTCTGATGCAATACAAGCAAGATTTTGGAGAGTAGCCATTATGACAGAAAGAAAAAAAAAAAAAAACACAGCGCATTGCCCTTTCAGGATTAGAAATCTACAGGCAACACGACCAAGATGAGTTTCTGTGTTTTGGAAAATGACATAGAACGCTTCTGCTGAGGGGACAGATTCTAATTCCCTCCCAAATGAGTGTGAGTGCGATTTTGAGGTGAATTCAATCAGAATTCCAAAGTCAGTCTGTGGAAGGGGGGGATGAATCTGGAAACAGCCAGTTTCTTTGTGTCTAAATCCAGCCAAATATCACAAAGGACTCTTGCATTTCTTTGGCTTTTTCACATTTCCCTTATTTATCATGGTTTGTAATGAATTTTCTGATGTGAGCTTTGGATTTGAGGCTGCAATATAGAGTTCAGGGCACCTGAGGAATGGTCTTTTTCAAACAGGGCACAGCTGTTGGTGTGCTCCAATTCTGGCTATTGTCTTTGTTTTGGGACCTCAGCTGAAATTTGGTATCTTGAGTTTCACTGCAATTGTCAGGTTAATTCAGTCAGAATTCCACAGGCAGTCAGCTTTAGTGGTGGATGAATCTGGGAACAGCCGGTTTCCTTGCAACTAAATCAAACCCAATATCATTATGGATTCTTGCGTTTCTTTGGCTTTTTTCTCTTTTTTCTTATTTATCATGGTTTGTAATGAATTTTCTGATGTGAGCTTTGGTTTTGAGGCTGCAATATTGAGTTCAGGGCACAAGAGGAAGGTTCTTTTTCAATCAGGGCACAGCTGTTGGCTTGCTCCACTTCTGGCTTGCTGTCATTGTTTTGAGTGCCTCAGCCGATTTGTGGTTTCTTGTGTGGCAATTTCCCAAATGTTTTCAGGGTCTGAGTTGGCTTTGCCTTCTTCCTTCCCAAATTTTGTATTCTGATGCAATGCAAAGAAGAGTTTGTACAAAATAGCCATTATGAAAGAAAAAACACAACAAATAGGCGTTTGAAGCTTAGAAATCTACAGGTAACATGACCAAGGTGAGTTTTTGTGTTTATGAAAATAAAATGGAACACTTTGGCTGAGGTGACAGATATTAATGGCCTCCAAACTGAGTTTCACAGTGATTTTCAGGTTAATTCAGTCAGAATTCCACAGGCAGTCAGCTGGAGGGGTGGATGAATCCGGGAACAGCCGGTTTCCTAGCAACTAAATCAAGCCTTATATCATTATGGATTCTTGCATTTTTTTGGCTTTTTTCTCTTTTTTCTTATTTATCATGGTTTGTAATGAATTTTCTGATGTGAGCTTTGGTTTTGAGGCTGGCATATTGAGTTCAGGGCACAAGAGGAAGGTTCTTTTTCAATCAGGGCAAAGCTGTTGGCTTGCTCCACTTCTGGCTTGCTGTCATTGTTTTGGGTGCCTCAGCTGATTTGTGGTTTCTTGTGTGGCAATTTCCTAAATGTTTTCGGGGTCTGAGTTGGTTTTGTCTTCTTCCTTCCCAAATTTTGTATTCTGATGCAATACAAGCAACATTTTTTACAGAGTAGCCATTATGAAAGAAAAAAAAAAAAACACAGCAAATTGACCTTTCAGGATTAGAAATCCATAGGCAACACAACCAAGGTGAGATTCTGTGTTTTGGAAAATGACATGGAACGCTTCTGCTGAGGTGACAGATTCTAATTCCCTCCAAATGGAGTGTGAGAGCGATTTTGAGGTGAATTCAATCAAAATTCCAAAGTCAATCTGTGGAAGGGGGGGATGAATCTGGAAACAGCCAGTTTCTTTTTGTCTGAATCCTGCCAAATATCACAAAGGACTCTTGCATTTCTTTGGCTTTTTTCTCTTTTTTCTTATTTATCATGGTTTGTAATGAATTTTCTGATGTGAGCTTTGGTTTTGAGGCTGGCATATTGAGTTCAGGGCACAAGAGGAAGGTTCTTTTTCAATCAGGGCACAGCTGTTGGCTTGCTCCACTTCTGGCTTGCTGTCATTGTTTTGGGTGCCTCAGCTGATTTGTGGTTTCTTGTGTGGCAATTTCCTAAATGTTTTCGGGGTCTGAGTTGGTTTTGCCTTCTTCCTTCCCAAATTTTGTATTCTGATGCAATACAAGCAAGATTTTGGACAGAGTAGCCATTATGAAAGAAAAAAAAAACACAGCTAATTTACCATTCAGGATTAGAAATCCATAGGCAACACAACCAAGATGAGATTCTGTGTTTTGGAAAATGACATGGAACGCTTCTGCTGAGGTGACAGATTCTAATTCCCTCCAAATGGAGTGTGAGAGCGATCATGAGGTGAATTCAATCAGAATTCCAAAGTCAGTCTGTGGAAGGGGGGGATGAATCTGGAAACAGCCAGTTTCTTTGTGTCTAAATCCTGCCAAATATCACAAAGGACTCTTGCATTTCTTTGGCTTTTTCACATTTCCCTTATTTATCATGGTTTGTAATGAATTTTCTGATGTGAGCTTTGATTTTGAGGCTGGCATATTGAGTTCAGGGCACAAGAGGAAGGTTCTTTTTCAATCAGGCCACCGCTGTTGGCTTGCTCCACTTCTGGCTTGCTGTCATTGTTTTGGGTGCCTCAGCCAATTTGTGGTTTCTTGAGTGGCAATTTCCTAAATGTTTTCTGGGTCTGAGTCGGTTTTGCCTTCTTATTCCCAAATATTGTATTCTGATGCAATACAAGCAAGATTTTGGAGAGTAGCCATTATGACAGAAAGAAAAAAAAAAAAAAACACAGCGCATTGCCCTTTCAGGATTAGAAATCTACAGGCAACACGACCAAGATGAGTTTCTGTGTTTTGGAAAATGACATAGAACGCTTCTGCTGAGGGGACAGATTCTAATTCCCTCCCAAATGAGTGTGAGAGCGATTTTGAGGTGAATTCAATCAGAATTCCAAAGTCAGTCTGTGGAAGGGGGGGATGAATCTGGAAACAGCCAGTTTCTTTGTGTCTAAATCCAGCCAAATATCACAAAGGACTCTTGCATTTCTTTGGCTTTTTCACATTTCCCTAATTTATCATGGTTTGTAATGAATTTTCTGATGTGAGCTTTGGTTTTGAGGCTGCAATATAGAGTTCAGGGCACCTGAGGAATGGTCTTTTTCAAACAGGGCACAGCTGTTGGTGTGCTCCATTTCTGGCTATTGTCTTTGTTTTGGGTGCCTCAGCTGAAATTTGGTTTCTTGAGTATCACGGCGATTGTCAGGTTGATTCAGTCAGAATTCCACAGGCAGTCAGCTTTAGTGGTGGATGAATCTGGGAACAGCCGGTTTCCTTGCAACTAAATCAAACCCAATATCATTATGGATTCTTGCATTTTTTTTGCTTTTTTCTTTTTTTCTTATTTATTATGGTTTGTAATGAATTTTCTGATGTGAGCTTTGGTTTTGAGGCTGGCATATTGAGTTCAGGGCACAAGAGGAAGGTTCTTTTTCAATCAGGGCACAGCTGTTGGCTTGCTCCACTTCTGGCTTGCTGTCATTGTTTCGAGTGCCTCAGCCGATTTGTGGTTTCTTGTGTGGCAATTTCCCAAATGTTTTCTGGGTCTGAGTTGGTTTTGCCTTCTTCCTTCCCAAATTTTGTATTCTGATGCAATGCAAAGAAGACTTTGTACAGAATAGCCATTATGAAAGAAAAAACACAACAAATAGGCGTTTGAAGCTTAGAAATCTACAGGTAACATGACCAAGGTGAGTTTTTGTGTTTATGAAAATAAAATGGAACACTTTGGCTGAGGTGACAGATATTAATTGCCTCCAAACTGAGTTTCACTGTGATTTTCAGGTTAATTCAGTCAGAATTCCACAGGCTGTCAGCTGGAGGGGTGGATGTATCTGGGAACAGGTGGTTTCCTAGCGACTAAATCAAGCCCTATATCATTATGGATTCTTGCATTTTTTTAGCTTTTTTCTCTTTTTTCTTATTTATCATGGTTTGTAATGAATTTTCTGATGTGAGCTTTGGTTTTGAGGCTGGCATATTGAGTTCAGGGCACAAGAGGAAGGTTCTTTTTCAATCAGGGCACAGCTGTTGGCTTGCTCCACTTCTGGCTTGCTGTCATTGTTTTGGGTGCCTCAGCTGATTTGTGGTTTCTTGTGTGGCAATTTCCTAAATGTTTTCTGGTCTGAGTTGGTTTTGCCTTCTTCCTTCCCAAATTTTGTATTCTGATGCAATACAAGCAACATTTTTTACAGAGTAGCCATTTTGAAAGAAAAAAAAAACACAGCAAATTTACCATTCAGGATTAGAAATCCATAGGCAACACAACCAAGATGAGATTCTGTGTTTTGGAAAATGACATGGAACGCTTCTGCTGAGGTGACAGATTCTAATTCCCTCCAAATGGAGTATGAGAGCGATCTTGAGGTGAATTCAATCAGAATTCCAAAGTCAGTCTGTGGAAGGGGGGGATGAATCTGGAAACAGCCAGTTTCTTTGTGTCTAAATCCTGCCAAATATCACAAAGGACTCTTGCATTTCTTTGGCTTTTTCACATTTCCCTTATCTATCATGGTTTGTAATGAATTTTCTGATGTGAGCTTTGGTTTTGAGGCTGGCATATTGAGTTCAGGGCACAAGAGGAAGGTTCTTTTTCAATCAGGGCACAGCTGTTGGCTTGCTCCACTTCTGGCTTGCTGTCATTGTTTTGGGTGCCTCAGCTGATTTGTGGTTTCTTGTGTGGCAATTTCCTAAATGTTTTCGGGGTCTGAGTTGGTTTTGTCTTCTTCCTTCCCAAATTTTGTATTCTGATGCAATACAAGCAAGATTTTGGACAGAGTAGCCATCATGAAAGAAAAAAAAAAAAAAAACACAGCAAATTGACCTTTCAGGATTAGAAATCCATAGGCAACACAAGCAAGATGAGATTCTGTGTTTTGGAAAATGACATGGAACGCTTCTGCTGAGGTGACAGATTCTAATTCCCTCCAAATGGAGTGTGAGAGCGATCTTGAGGTGAATTCAATCAGAATTCCAAAGTCAGTCTGTGGAAGGGGGGGATGAATCTGGAAACAGCCAGTTTCTTTGTGTCTAAATCCTGCCAAATATCACAAAGGACTCTTGCATTTCTTTGGCTTTTTCACATTTCCCTTATTTATCATGGTTTGTAATGAATTTTCTGATGTGAGCTTTGATTTTGAGGCTGGCATATTGAGTTCAGGGCACAAGAGGAAGGTTCTTTTTCAATCAGGCCACCGCTGTTGGCTTGCTCCACTTCTGGCTTGCTGTCATTGTTTTGGGTGCCTCAGCCAATTTGTGGTTTCTTGAGTGGCAATTTCCTAAATGTTTTCTGGGTCTGAGTCGGTTTTGCCTTCTTATTCCCAAATATTGTATTCTGATGCAATACAAGCAAGATTTTGGAGAGTAGCCATTATGACAGAAAGAAAAAAAAAAAAAAACACAGCGCATTGCCCTTTCAGGATTAGAAATCTACAGGCAACACGACCAAGATGAGTTTCTGTGTTTTGGAAAATGACATAGAACGCTTCTGCTGAGGGGACAGATTCTAATTCCCTCCCAAATGAGTGTGAGAGCGATTTTGAGGTGAATTCAATCAGAATTCCAAAGTCAGTCTGTGGAAGGGGGGGATGAATCTGGAAACAGCCAGTTTCTTTGTGTCTAAATCCAGCCAAATATCACAAAGGACTCTTGCATTTCTTTGGCTTTTTCACATTTCCCTAATTTATCATGGTTTGTAATGAATTTTCTGATGTGAGCTTTGGTTTTGAGGCTGCAATATAGAGTTCAGGGCACCTGAGGAATGGTCTTTTTCAAACAGGGCACAGCTGTTGGTGTGCTCCATTTCTGGCTATTGTCTTTGTTTTGGGTGCCTCAGCTGAAATTTGGTTTCTTGAGTATCACGGCGATTGTCAGGTTGATTCAGTCAGAATTCCACAGGCAGTCAGCTTTAGTGGTGGATGAATCTGGGAACAGCCGGTTTCCTTGCAACTAAATCAAACCCAATATCATTATGGATTCTTGCATTTTTTTTGCTTTTTTCTTTTTTTCTTATTTATTATGGTTTGTAATGAATTTTCTGATGTGAGCTTTGGTTTTGAGGCTGGCATATTGAGTTCAGGGCACAAGAGGAAGGTTCTTTTTCAATCAGGGCACAGCTGTTGGCTTGCTCCACTTCTGGCTTGCTGTCATTGTTTCGAGTGCCTCAGCCGATTTGTGGTTTCTTGTGTGGCAATTTCCCAAATGTTTTCTGGGTCTGAGTTGGTTTTGCCTTCTTCCTTCCCAAATTTTGTATTCTGATGCAATGCAAAGAAGACTTTGTACAGAATAGCCATTATGAAAGAAAAAACACAACAAATAGGCGTTTGAAGCTTAGAAATCTACAGGTAACATGACCAAGGTGAGTTTTTGTGTTTATGAAAATAAAATGGAACACTTTGGCTGAGGTGACAGATATTAATTGCCTCCAAACTGAGTTTCACTGTGATTTTCAGGTTAATTCAGTCAGAATTCCACAGGCTGTCAGCTGGAGGGGTGGATGTATCTGGGAACAGGTGGTTTCCTAGCGACTAAATCAAGCCCTATATCATTATGGATTCTTGCATTTTTTTAGCTTTTTTCTCTTTTTTCTTATTTATCATGGTTTGTAATGAATTTTCTGATGTGAGCTTTGGTTTTGAGGCTGGCATATTGAGTTCAGGGCACAAGAGGAAGGTTCTTTTTCAATCAGGGCACAGCTGTTGGCTTGCTCCACTTCTGGCTTGCTGTCATTGTTTTGGGTGCCTCAGCTGATTTGTGGTTTCTTGTGTGGCAATTTCCTAAATGTTTTCTGGTCTGAGTTGGTTTTGCCTTCTTCCTTCCCAAATTTTGTATTCTGATGCAATACAAGCAACATTTTTTACAGAGTAGCCATTTTGAAAGAAAAAAAAAACACAGCAAATTTACCATTCAGGATTAGAAATCCATAGGCAACACAACCAAGATGAGATTCTGTGTTTTGGAAAATGACATGGAACGCTTCTGCTGAGGTGACAGATTCTAATTCCCTCCAAATGGAGTATGAGAGCGATCTTGAGGTGAATTCAATCAGAATTCCAAAGTCAGTCTGTGGAAGGGGGGGATGAATCTGGAAACAGCCAGTTTCTTTGTGTCTAAATCCTGCCAAATATCACAAAGGACTCTTGCATTTCTTTGGCTTTTTCACATTTCCCTTATCTATCATGGTTTGTAATGAATTTTCTGATGTGAGCTTTGGTTTTGAGGCTGGCATATTGAGTTCAGGGCACAAGAGGAAGGTTCTTTTTCAATCAGGGCACAGCTGTTGGCTTGCTCCACTTCTGGCTTGCTGTCATTGTTTTGGGTGCCTCAGCTGATTTGTGGTTTCTTGTGTGGCAATTTCCTAAATGTTTTCGGGGTCTGAGTTGGTTTTGTCTTCTTCCTTCCCAAATTTTGTATTCTGATGCAATACAAGCAAGATTTTGGACAGAGTAGCCATCATGAAAGAAAAAAAAAAAAAAAACACAGCAAATTGACCTTTCAGGATTAGAAATCCATAGGCAACACAAGCAAGATGAGATTCTGTGTTTTGGAAAATGACATGGAACGCTTCTGCTGAGGTGACAGATTCTAATTCCCTCCAAATGGAGTGTGAGAGCGATCTTGAGGTGAATTCAATCAGAATTCCAAAGTCAGTCTGTGGAAGGGGGGGATGAATCTGGAAACAGCCAGTTTCTTTGTGTCTAAATCCTGCCAAATATCACAAAGGACTCTTGCATTTCTTTGGCTTTTTCACATTTCCCTTATTTATCATGGTTTGTAATGAATTTTCTGATGTGAGCTTTGATTTTGAGGCTGGCATATTGAGTTCAGGGCACAAGAGGAAGGTTCTTTTTCAATCAGGCCACCGCTGTTGGCTTGCTCCACTTCTGGCTTGCTGTCATTGTTTTGGGTGCCTCAGCCAATTTGTGGTTTCTTGAGTGGCAATTTCCTAAATGTTTTCTGGGTCTGAGTCGGTTTTGCCTTCTTATTCCCAAATATTGTATTCTGATGCAATACAAGCAAGATTTTGGAGAGTAGCCATTATGACAGAAAGAAAAAAAAAAAAAACACAGCGCATTGCCCTTTCAGGATTAGAAATCTACAGGCAACACGACCAAGATGAGTTTCTGTGTTTTGGAAAATGACATAGAACGCTTCTGCTGAGGGGACAGATTCTAATTCCCTCCCAAATGAGTGTGAGTGCGATTTTGAGGTGAATTCAATCAGAATTCCAAAGTCAGTCTGTGGAAGGGGGGGATGAATCTGGAAACAGCCAGTTTCTTTGTGTCTAAATCCAGCCAAATATCACAAAGGACTCTTGCATTTCTTTGGCTTTTTCACATTTCCCTAATTTATCATGGTTTGTAATGAATTTTCTGATGTGAGCTTTGGTTTTGAGGCTGCAATATAGAGTTCAGGGCACCTGAGGAATGGTCTTTTTCAAACAGGGCACAGCTGTTGGTGTGCTCCATTTCTGGCTATTGTCTTTGTTTTGGGTGCCTCAGCTGAAATTTGGTTTCTTGAGTATCACGGCGATTGTCAGGTTGATTCAGTCAGAATTCCACAGGCAGTCAGCTTTAGTGGTGGATGAATCTGGGAACAGCCGGTTTCCTTGCAACTAAATCAAACCCAATATCATTATGGATTCTTGCATTTTTTTTGCTTTTTTCTTTTTTTCTTATTTATTATGGTTTGTAATGAATTTTCTGATGTGAGCTTTGGTTTTGAGGCTGGCATATTGAGTTCAGGGCACAAGAGGAAGGTTCTTTTTCAATCAGGGCACAGCTGTTGGCTTGCTCCACTTCTGTCTTGCTGTCATTGTTTCGAGTGCCTCAGCCGATTTGTGGTTTCTTGTGTGGCAATTTCCCAAATGTTTTCTGGGTCTGAGTTGGTTTTGCCTTCTTCCTTCCCAAATTTTGTATTCTGATGCAATGCAAAGAAGACTTTGTACAGAATAGCCATTATGAAAGAAAAAACACAACAAATAGGCGTTTGAAGCTTAGAAATCTACAGGTAACATGACCAAGGTGAGTTTTTGTGTTTATGAAAATAAAATGGAACACTTTGGCTGAGGTGACAGATATTAATTGCCTCCAAACTGAGTTTCACTGTGATTTTCAGGTTAATTCAGTCAGAATTCCACAGGCTGTCAGCTGGAGGGGTGGATGTATCTGGGAACAGGTGGTTTCCTAGCGACTAAATCAAGCCCTATATCATTATGGATTCTTGCATTTTTTTAGCTTTTTTCTCTTTTTTCTTATTTATCATGGTTTGTAATGAATTTTCTGATGTGAGCTTTGGTTTTGAGGCTGGCATATTGAGTTCAGGGCACAAGAGGAAGGTTCTTTTTCAATCAGGGCACAGCTGTTGGCTTGCTCCACTTCTGGCTTGCTGTCATTGTTTTGGGTGCCTCAGCTGATTTGTGGTTTCTTGTGTGGCAATTTCCTAAATGTTTTCTGGTCTGAGTTGGTTTTGCCTTCTTCCTTCCCAAATTTTGTATTCTGATGCAATACAAGCAAGATTTTGGACAGAGTAGCCATTATGAAAGAAAAAAAAAACACAGCAAATTTACCATTCAGGATTAGAAATCCATAGGCAACACAACCAAGATGAGATTCTGTGTTTTGGAAAATGACATGGAACGCTTCTGCTGAGGTGACAGATTCTAATTCCCTCCAAATGGAGTATGAGAGCGATCTTGAGGTGAATTCAATCAGAATTCCAAAGTCAGTCTGTGGAAGGGGGGGATGAATCTGGAAACAGCCAGTTTCTTTGTGTCTAAATCCTGCCAAATATCTCAAAGGACTCTTGCATTTCTTTGGCTTTTTCTCATTTCCCTTATTTATCATGGTTTGTAATGAATTTTCTGATGTGAGCTTTGGTTTTGAGGCTGGCATATTGAGTTCAGGGCACAAGAGGAAGGTTCTTTTTCAATCAGGGCACAGCTGTTGGCTTGCTCCACTTCTGGCTTGCTGTCATTGTTTTGGGTGCCTCAGCTGATTTGTGGTTTCTTGTGTGGCAATTTCCTAAATGTTTTCGGGGTCTGAGTTGGTTTTGTCTTCTTCCTTCCCAAATTTTGTATTCTGATGCAATACAAGCAAGATTTTGGACAGAGTAGCCATTATGAAAGAAAAAAAAAAAACACAGCAAATTGACCTTTCAGGATTAGAAATCCATAGGCAACACAAGCAAGATGAGATTCTGTGTTTTGGAAAATGACATGGAACGCTTCTGCTGAGGTGACAGATTCTAATTCCCTCCAAATGGAGTGTGAGAGCGATCTTGAGGTGAATTCAATCAGAATTCCAAAGTCAGTCTGTGGAAGGGGGGGATGAATCTGGAAACAGCCAGTTTCTTTGTGTCTAAATCCTGCCAAATATCACAAAGGACTCTTGCATTTCTTTGGCTTTTTCACATTTCCTTTTTTATCATGGTTTGTAATGAATTTTCTGATGTGAGCTTTGGTTTTGAGGCTGGCATATTGAGTTCAGGGCACAAGAGGAAGGTTCTTTTTCAATCAGGCCAGCGCTGTTGGCTTGCTCCACTTCTGGCTTGCTGTCATTGTTTTGGGTGCCTCAGCCAATTTGTGGTTTCTTGAGTGGCAATTTCCTAAATGTTTTCTGGGTCTGAGTCGGTTTTGCCTTCTTATTCCCAAATATTGTATTCTGATGCAATACAAGCAAGATTTTGGAGAGTAGCCATTATAACAGAAAGAAAAAAAAAAACACAGCGCATTGCCCTTTCAGGATTAGAAATCTACAGGCAACACGACCAAGATGAGTTTCTGTGTTTTGGAAAATGACATAGAACGCTTCTGCTGAGCGGACAGATTCTAATTCCCTCCCAAATGAGTGTGAGTGCGATTTTGAGGTGAATTCAATCAGAATTCCAAAGTCAGTCTGTGGAAGGGGGGGATGAATCTGGAAACAGCCAGTTTCTTTGTGTCTAAATCCTGCCAAATATCACAAAGGACTCTTGCATTTCTTTGGCTTTTTCACATTTCCCTTATTTATCATGTTTTGTAATGAATTTTCTGATGTGAGCTTTGGTTTTGAGGCTGCAATATAGAGTTCAGGGCACCTGAGGAATGGTCTTTTTCAAACAGGGCACAGCTGTTGGTGTGCTCCAATTCTGGCTATTGTCTTTGTTTTGGGTGCCTCAGCTGAAATTTGGTTTCTTGAGTTTCATGGCGATTGTCAGGTTAATTCAGTCAGAATTCCACAGGCAGTCAGCTTTAGTGGTGGATGAATCTGGGAACAGCCGGTTTCCTTGCAACTAAATCAAACCCAATATCATTATGAATTCTTGCATTTTTTTTGGCTTTTTTCTCTTTTTTTCTTATTTATCATGGTTTGTAATGAATTTTCTGATGTGAGCTTTGGTTTTGAGGCTGGCATATTGAGTTCAGGGCACTAGAGGAAGGTTGTTTTTCAATCAGGGCACAGCTGTTGGCTTGCTCCACTTCTGGCTTGCTGTCATTGTTTTGGGTGCCTCAGCCGATTTGTGGTTTCTTGTGTGGCAATTTCCCAAATGTTTTCAGGGTCTGAGTTGGCTTTGCCTTCTTCCTTCCCAAATTTTGTATTCTGATGCAATGCAAAGAAGACTTTGTACAGAATAGCCATTATGAAAGAAAAAACAAAACAAATAGGCGTTTGAAGCTTAGAAATCTACAGGTAACATGACCAAGGTGAGTTTTTGTGTTTATGAAAATAAAATGGAACACTTTGGCTGAGGTGACAGATATTAATTGCCTCCAAACTGAGTTTCACTGTGATTTTCAGGTTAATTCAGTCAGAATTCCACAGGTTGTCAGCTGGAGGGTTGGATGTATCTGGGAACAGGTGGTTTCCTAGCGACTAAATCAAGCCCTATATCATTATGGATTCTTGCATTTCTTTGGCTTTATTCTGATATTTCTTATTTATCATGGTTTGTAATGAATTTTCTGATGTGAGCTTTGGTTTTGAGGCTGGCATATTGAGTTCAGGGCACAAGAGGAAGGTTCTTTTTCAATCAGGGCACAGCTGTTGGCTTGCTCCACTTCTGGCTTGCTGTCATTGTTTTGGGTGCCTCAGCTGATTTGTGGTTTCTTGTGTGGCAATTTCCTAAATGTTTTCGGGGTCTGAGTTGGTTTTGCCTTCTTCCTTCCCAATTTTTGTATTCTGATGCAATACAAGCAAGATTTTGGACAGAGTAGCCATTATGAAAGAAAAAAAAAAAAAAACACAGCAAATTTACCATTCAGGATTAGAAATCCATAGGCAACACAACCAAGATGAGATTCTGTGTTTTGGAAAATGACATGGAACGCTTCTGCTGAGGTGACAGATTCTAATTCCCTCCAAATGGAGTGTGAGAGCGATCTTGAGGTGAATTCAATCAGAATTCCAAAGTCAGTCTGTGGAAGGGGGGGATGAATCTGGAAACAGCCAGTTTCTTTGTGTCTAAATCCTGCCAAATATCACAAAGGACTCTTGCATTTCTTTGGCTTTTTCACATTTCCCTTATTTATCATGGTTTGTAATGAATTTTCTGATGTGAGCTTTGGTTTTGAGGCTGGCATATTGAGTTCAGGGTACAAGAGAATGGTTCTTTTTCAATCAGGGCACAGCTGTTGGCTTGCTCCACTTCTGGCTTGCTGTCATTGTTTTGGGTGCCTCAGCTGATTTGTGGTTTCTTGTGTGGCAATTTCCTAAATGTTTTCGGGGTCTGAGTTGGTTTTGTCTTCTTCCTTCCCAAATTTTGTATTCTGATGCAATACAAGCAAGATTTTGGACAGAGTAGCCATTATGAAAGAAAAAAAAAACACAGCAAATTGACCATTCAGGATTAGAAATCCATAGGCAACACAACCAAGATGAGATTCTGTGTTTTGGAAAATGACATGGAACGCTTCTGCTGAGGTGACAGATTCTAATTCCCTCCAAATGGAGTGTGAGAGCGATCTTGAGGTGAATTCAATCAGAATTCCAAAGTCAGTCTGTGGAAGGGGGGGATGAATCTGGAAACAGCCAGTTTCTTTGTGTCTAAATCCTGCCAAATATCACAAAGGACTCTTGCATTTCTTTGGCTTTTTTCTCTTTTTTCTTATTTATCATGGTTTGTAATGAATTTTCTGATGTGAGCTTTGGTTTTGAGGCTGCAATATTGAGTTCAGGGCACAAGAGGAAGGTTCTTTTTCAATCAGGGCACAGCTGTTGGCTTGCTCCACTTCTGGCTTGCTGTCATTGTTTTGAGTGCCTCAGCCGATTTGTGGTTTCTTGTGTGGCAATTTCCCAAATGTTTTCAGGGTCTGAGTTGGCTTTGCCTTCTTCCTTCCCAAATTTTGTATTCTGATGCAATGCAAAGAAGACTTTGTACAGAATAGCCATTATGAAAGAAAAAACACAACAAATAGGCGTTTGAAGCTTAGAAATCTACAGGTAACATGACCAAGGTGAGTTTTTGTGTTTATGAAAATAAAATGGAACACTTTGGCTGAGGTGACAGATATTAATTGCCTCCAAACTGAGTTTCACTGTGATTTTCAGGTTAATTCAGTCAGAATTCCACAGGCTGTCAGCTGGAGGGGTGGATGAATCCGGGAACAGCCAGTTTACTAGCGAATAAATCAAGCCCTATATCATTATGGATTCTTGCATTTTTTTGGCTTTTTTCTCTTTTTTCTTATTTATCATGGTTTGTAATGAATTTTCTGATGTGAGCTTTGGTTTTGAGGCTGGCATATTGAGTTCAGGCACAAGAGGAAGGTTCTTTTTCAATCAGGGCACAGCTGTTGGCTTGCTCCACTTCTGGCTTGCTGTCATTGTTTTGGGTGCCTCAGCTGATTTGTGGTTTCTTGTGTGGCAATTTCCTAAATGTTTTCTGGGTCTGAGTTGGTTTTCCCTTCTTCCTTCCCAATTTTTGTATTCTGATGCAATACAAGCAAGATTTTGGACAGAGTAGCCATTATGAAAGAAAAAAAAAAAACACAGCAAATTGACCTTTCAGGATTAGAAATCCATAGGCAACACAACCAAGATGAGATTCTGTGTTTTGGAAAATGACATGGAACGCTTCTGCTGAGGGGACAGATTCTAATGCCCTCCAAATGGAGTGTGAGAGCGATTTTGAGGTGAATTCAATCAGAATTCCTAAGTCGGTCTGTGGAAGGGGGGGATGAATATGGAAACAGCCAGTTTCTTTGTGTCTAAATCCTGCCAAATATCACAAAGGACTCTTGCATTTCTTTGGCTTTTTCACATTTCCCTTATTTATCATGGTTTGTAATGAATTTTCTGATGTGAGCTTTGGTTTTGAGTCTGGCATATTGAGTTCAGGGCACAAGAGGAAGGTTCTTTTTCAATCAGGGCACAGCTGTTGGCTTGCTCCAATTCTGGCTTGCTGTCATTGTTTTGGGTGCCTCAGCCGATTTGTGGTTTCTTGAGTGGCAATTTCCTAAATGTTTTCTGGGTCTGAGTCGGTTTTGCCTTCTTATTCCCAAATTTTGTATTCTGATGCAATACAAGCAAGATGTTGGAGAGTAGCCATTATGAAAGAAAAAAAAAAAAAGCGCATTGCCCTTTGAGGATTAGAAATCTACAGGCAACACGACCAAGATGAGTTTCTGTGTTTTGGAAAATGACATAGAACGCTTCTGCTGAGGGCACAGATTCTATTTCCCTCCCAAATGAGTGTGAGTGTGATTTTGAGGTGAATTCAATCAGAATTCCAAAGTCAGTCTGTGGAAGGGGGGGATGAATCTGGAAACAGCCAGTTTCCTTGTGTCTAAATCCAGCCAAATATCACAAAGGACTCTTGCATTTCTTTGGCTTTTTTCTCTTTTTACTTATTTATCATGGTTTGTAATGAATTTTCTGATGTGAGCTTTGGTTTTGAGGCTGGCATATGGAGTTCAGGGTACCGGAGGAATACTCTTTTTAAAACAGGGCATAGCTGTTGGCCTGCTCCAAATCTGGCTTGCTGTCATTTCTTTGGGTGCCTCAGCTGAATTTTGGTTTCTTGAGCGAAATTTCCTAAATGTTTGCTGGGTCTGAGTTGGTTTTGCCTTCTTCCTTCCCAAATTTTCTTTTCTGATGGCATGCAAACAAGAGTTTCGGCAGAGTAGCCATTATGAAATAAAAAACACTACAAATATGCGTTTAAAGCTTAGAAATCTACAGGTAATACGACCAAGGTGAGTTTTTGTGTTTATGAAAATAAAATGGAACACTTTGGCTGAGGTTACAGATAGTAATTGCCTCCAAACTGAGTTTCACTGCGATTTTCAGGTGAATTCCGTCAGAATTCCACAGGCAGTCCGCTGGAGGGGTGGATGAATCCGGGAACAGCCGGTTTCCTTGTGATGAAATCAAGCTGAATATCATTATGGATTCTTGCATTTCTTTGGCTTTTTTCACCTTTTTCTTATTTATCATGGTTCGTGATGAATTTTCTGATGTGAGCTTTGGTTTTGAGGCTGGCATATGGATTTCAGGGCACAAGAGGAATGGTCTTTTTCAAACAGGGCACAGCTGTTGGCCTGCTCCAATTCTTGCTTCCCGTCATTGTTTTGGGTGCCGCGGCTGACTTCAGGTGAATTCAGTCACAATTCCACAGGCAGTCAGCTGTAGGGGTGGATGAATCTGGGCACAGCCGGTATCCTTGCGAATAAATCCAGCCCAATATCATTATGGGTTTTCTGGGTCTGAGTTGGTTTTGCTGTCTGCCTTCCCAAATTATCTTTTCTAATGCCATACAAACAAGAGTTTGGGCAGAGTAGCCATTATGAAATAAAAACCACAAGAAATAGGATTTGGAAGCTTAGAAATCTACAGGTAGCACGACCATGGTGAGTTTTTGTGTTTTGGACCATAAAATGGAACGCTTTGGCTGAGGTGACAGATATTAATTGCTACCAAACTGAGTTTCACTGCGATTTTCAGGTTAATTCAGTCAGAATTCCACAGGCAGTCAGCTGGAGGGGTGGATGAATCTGGGAACAGCCGGTTTCCATGCGAATAAAAGAAGCCTAATATCATTATGGATTCTTGCATTTCTTTGGCTTTTTTCTCATTTTTTATTTATCAAGGTTTGTAATGAATTTTCTGTGAGATTTGGTTTTGAGGCTGGCATATTGAGTTCAGGGCACAAGAGGAAGGTTCTTTTTCAATCAGGGCACAGCTGTTGGCCTGCTCCAATTCTGGCTTGCTGTCATTGTTTTGAGTGCCTCAGCTGACTTTTGGTTTCTTGAGCAGCAATTTCCTGCATGTTTTCAGGGTCTGAGTTGGTTTTGCCTTCTTCCTTCCCAAATTTTGTATTCTGACGCCATACAAACAAGAGTTTGGGCAGAGCAGCCATTTTGTAATGAAAAACACAGCAAATAGGCATTTGAACCTTAGAAATCTACTGGTAACATGACCAAGGTGAGGTTTTGTGTTTTGGAAAATCAAATGGAACACGTTGGCTGAGGTGACAGATATTAATTGCCTCCAAACTGAGTTTCACTGCGATTTTCAGGTGAATTCAGTCACAATTCCACAGGCAGTCAGCTGGAGGGGTGGATGAACTGGGGGCAGCCGGTATCCTTGCAAATAAATCCAGCCCAATATCATTATGGATTCTTGCATTTCTTTGTCTTTTTTCTCATTTGTCTTATTTATCATGGTTTGTAATGAATTTTCTGATGTCAGCTTTGGTTTTGAAGCTGCAATATGGAGTTCAGGGCACCGGAGGAATGGCCTTTTTCCATCAGGGCACAGCTATTGGCTTGCTCCAATTCTGGCTTGCTGTCATTATTTTGGGAGCCTCAGCTGACTTTTGGTTTCTTGAGTGGGAAGTTCCTAAATGTTTTCTGGGTCTGAGTTGGTTTTGCCTTCTTCCTTCAAATGTTGCTTCTGACGCAATACAAACAAGAGTTTAGACAGAGTAGCCATTATGAAATAAAAAACACAACAAATAGGCGTTTGAAGCTTAGACATCTACTGATAACATGACCAAGGTGAGTTTTTGTGTTTTGGAATATAAAATGGAACACTTTGGCTGTGGTGACAGATATTAATTGCCTCCAAACTGAGTTTCACTGTGATTTTCAGGTTAATTCAGTCAGAATTCCACAGGCAGTCAGCTGGAGGGGTGGATGAATCTGGGAACAACCGGTTTCCTTGCGACTAAATCAAACCTAATATCATTATGGAATCTTGCATTTCTTTGGATTTATTCTCATTTTTCTTATTTATCATGGTGTGTAATGAATTTTCTGATGTGAGCATTGGTTTTGAGTCTGGAAGATGGAGTTCAGGGCAGAAGAGGATGGTTCTTTTTCAATCAGGGCACAGCTCTTTGCTTGCTCCAATTCTGGTTTAATGTAATTGGTTTGGGTACCTCTGCTGACTTTTGGTTTCTTGAGCGGCAATTTCCTAAATGTTTTCTGGGTCTGAGTTGGTTTTGCCTTCTTCGTTGTCAAATTTTGTATTCTGACGCAATACAAAAAAGAGTTTGGTTAAAGTAGCCATTATGAAATAAAAACCACAACAAATATGCTTTTGAAGCTTAGAAATCTACAGGTAACTCGACCATGGTGAGTTTTTGTGTTTTGGAAAATCAAATGGAACACTTTGGCTGAGGTGACAGATATTAATTGCTTCCAAACTGAGTTTCACTGCGATTTTCAGGTTAATTCAGTCAGAATTCCACAGGTAGTCAGCTGGAGGGGGGGATGAATCTGGGAAGAGCTGATTTCCTTGAGACTAAATCAAGCCCAATATCATTATGGATTCTTGCATTTCTTTGGCTTTTTTCTCATTTTTCTTATGTATCATGGTTTGTAGTGAATTTTCTGATGTGAGCTTTGGTTTTGAGTCTGCAATATGGAGTTCAGGGAACAAGAGGAAGGTTCTTTTTCAAACAGGGCACAGCCATTTGCTTGCTCCAGTTCTGGCTTGCTGTCATTGTTTTGGGTGCCTCAGCTGATTTTTGGTGTGTTGAGTGGCAATTTCCTAAATGTTTTCTGGGTCAGAGTTGGTTTTGCCTTCTCCCTTCCCAAATTTTGTATTCTGACGCCATACAAACAAGAGGTTGGACAGAGTAGCCATTATGAAATAAAAAAAAAACACAAGAAATAGGAGTTTGAAGCTTAGAAATCTACAGGTAACACGACCAAGGTGAGATTTTGTGTTTTGGAAAATCAAATGGAACACTTTGGCTGAGGTGACACATATTAATTGCCTCCAAACTGAGTTTCACTGCGATTTTCAGGTTAATTCTGTCAGAATTCCACAGGCAGTCAGCTGGAGGGGTGGATGAATCCGGGAAAGATGGTTTCCTTGCGACTAAATCAAGCCCAATATCATTGTGGATTCTTGCATTTCTTTGGCTTTTTTCTCATCTTTCTTATTTATCATGGTTTGTAATGAATTTTCGGATGTGAGCTTTTGTTTTGAGGCTGGATTTTGAGTTCAGGGCACCGGAGGAATGGTCCTTTTCAAACAGGGCACAGCTGTTTGCCTGCTCCAATTCTGGCTTGCTGTCATTTTATTTTGGGTGCCTCAGCTTATTTGTGGTTTCTTGAGTGGCAATTTTCTGAATGTTTTCTGGGTCTGAGTTGCTTTTGCCTTCTTCCTTGTCAAATTTTGTATTCTGACGCAATACAAACAAGAGTTTCAGCAGAGTAGCCATTATGAAATAAAAAACACAACAAATAGGCGTTTGAAGCTTAGAAATCTACAGGTAACACGACCAAGGTGAGTTTTTGCAGCATGGTACTGGTACAGAAACAGATGGATAGACCAATGGAACAGAATTGAAACACCAGAAATCAACCCAAACATCTACAGCCAACTTATATTTGATCAAGGATCTAAAACTAATTCCTGGAGCAAGGACAGTCTATTCAATAAATGGTGCTGGGAAAACTGGATTTCCACGTGCAGAAGCATGAAGCAAGACCCCTACCTTACACCTTACACAAAAATCCACTCAACATGGATTAAAGACCTAAATCTACGTCCTGACACCATTAAGTTATTAGAGAACATTGGAGAAACCCTTCAAGATATTGGCACAGGCAAAGAATTTCTGGAAAAGACCCGGGAGGCACAGACAGTCAAAGCCAAAATCAACTATTGGGATTGCATCAAATTGAGAAGTTTCTTTACTGCAAAAGAAACAGTCAGGAGAGTGAAGAGACAACCGACAGAATGGGAAAAAATATTTGCAAACTATGCAACAGATAAAGGGTTAATAACCAGAATCTACAAAGAGATCAAGAAACTCCACAAAAACAAAACCAACAACCCACTTAAGAGATGGGCCAAGGACTTCAATAGACATTTTTCAAAAGAGGAAATCCAAATGGCCAACAGGCACATGAAAAAATGTTCAAGGTCACTAGCAATCAGGGAAATGCAAATCAAAAGCACAATGAGGTTTCACCTCACCCCGGTTAGAATGGCTCACATACAGAAATCTACCAACAACAGATGCTGGCGAGGATGTGGGGAAAAAGGGACACTAACCCACTGTTGGTGGGAATGCAAACTGGTTAAGCCACTATGGAAA
Organism: Oryctolagus cuniculus; assembly: GCF_964237555.1. Lineage (NCBI taxonomy): Eukaryota > Metazoa > Chordata > Mammalia > Lagomorpha > Leporidae > Oryctolagus > Oryctolagus cuniculus. Next base: position 2,198 of record NW_027208212.1, on the reverse strand, counting down.
TCAGTCTGGAGATTCCTCAGAAACCTGAATATAACCCTACCGTTCGACCCAGCCATCCCACTCCTTGGAATTTACCCAAAGGAGTTTAAATTGATAAAGAAAAAAGCGGTCTGCACCCTAATGTTTATTGCAGCACAATTCACAATAGCCAAGACCTGGAACCAACCTAAATGCCCATCAATGGTAGACTGGATAAAGAAATTATGGGATATGTATTCTTTAGAATACTATACCGCAGTAAGAAACAACGAAATCCAGTCATTTGCAACAAAATGGAGGAATCTGGAACACATCATGCTGAGTGAAGTAAGCCAGTCCCAAAGGGACAAATACCATATGTTCTCCCTGATCGGTGACAACTGACTGAACACCAAAAAGGAAACCTCCTGAAGTGAAATGGACACTATGAGAAATGGTGACTTGATCAGCATAGCCCTGACTGCTAATGGACAACTTAATACATTATCCCTCATAGTATTTTTTTTTGTCTGTTCTACTTAATATGACTGGTTTAATTCTGTAATTATCACACAGTTATTCTTAAGTGTTGAAAATTAACTGAAATGTGATCCCTGTTAAACATAAAAGTGGGAATAAGAGAGGGAAGAGATGTATAATTTGGGGCATGCTCGGGCTGACTTGCCCCAATTGGTAGAGTTGGAAACATACTAGGGGATTCCAATTCAATCCCATCAAGGTGGCATGTGCCAATGCCATCTCACTATTCCAAGTGATCAATTTCAGTTCACAATTGATCATAATGAAAGGACTAAGAGTCAAAGGGAGCACATAAACAAGTCTAGTATCTGCTAACACTAACCGATAGAATAAATAAAGGGGAGAGTGATCCAACATGGGAAGTGAGATACTCAGCAGACTCATAGAATGGCAGATGTCCTAAATAGCACTCTGGCCTCAGAATCAGCCCTAAAGGCAATCGGATCTGGCTGAAAAGCCCATGAGAGTATTTCAGGCATGGAAAGCCAAGACACTCTGGCAAAAAGATCTCTGTGAGTGAGATCCCAGTGGAAAGAACAGGTCTTCAAAGAGGGAGGTGCCTTTCTCTGAAGGGAGGAGAGAACCTCCACTTTGACTATGACCTTGTCTAAACAAGATAAGAGTCGGAGAACTCAAGGGGCTTCCATAGCCTTGGAAACTCATGACTGGTGCATAGGGAGATTACTGATGCCATAAACAGGAGTGTCAATTGGTAAAGTCAACAACAGGAGTCACTGTGCACTTACTCCTCATGTAGGATCTCTGTCCTTAATGTGCTGTACACTGAGGCTTAATGCTATAACGAGTACTCAAACAGTATATTTCACTTTGTGTTTCTATGGGGGTGCAAACTGTTGAAATCTTTACTTAATGTACACTAAACTGATCTTCTGTTAAAAAAAAAAAAAAAAAAAAGAAAAGAAACTATCAATTCCCAACTTGACTCTCACTGGGATTAAACATGACAATAGGTCTGATCTGATTTCATCATCATTTAAAAAAAAATCATCTATTATTTTTCACTTTATGTTTCTGTGTGGGAACAAACTGTTGAAATCCTTACTTAAGGTATACTAAGCTGATCTTCTGTATACTAAGATAATCGAAAATGAATCTTGACGTGAATGGAAGGGGAGAGGAAGTGGGAAAGGGGAGGGTGGTGGGTGGGAGGGACGGTATGGGGGGGAAAGCCATTGTAACCCATGAGACGTACTTTGGAAATTTATATTCATTAAATAAAAGAAAAAAAAAAAAAAGGTGAGTTTTTGTGTTTTAGAAAATCAAATGGAACACTTTGGCTGAGGTGACAGATATTAATTGCCTCCAAAAAGAGTTTCAATGCGATTTTCAGGTTAATTCAGTCAGAATTCCACAGGCTGTCAGCTGGAGGGGTGGATGAATCCGGGAACAACCGATTTATTTACGACTCAATCAAGCACAATAGCATTATGGATTCTTGCATTTCTTTGGCTTTTTTCTTCGTTTTCATATTTATCATCGTTTCTAATGAATTTTCTGATGTGAGTATTGGTTTTGAGGCTACAATATGGAGTTCAGAGTAACGGAGGAATGGTCTTTTTCAAACAGGGCACAGCTGTTGGCCTGCTCCAATTCTGGTTTGCTGTCATTCTTTTGAGTGCCTCAGCCGATTTGTGGATTCATGAGCGGCAATTTCCTACATGTTTTCTGAGTCTGAGTTG
>NW_027208210.1:0-1000 GCF_964237555.1 Oryctolagus cuniculus | reverse complement strand
TCCTCTTCATCTTTTGAGTCCTTCATGTCCAGGCTTATGATTTAGAATATCAGTGTAGTTCGATTAAAAAAATCATTGTTATTCATTTAATATATATTGTGGTGCTAATTAAACAAATTAGGATGCTACATTAAATTATGTTTTTCTGTTTTTCTGCAAATTTTGTGAAATATATTTTTTCTTGGTCTTTTCATTTTTGCCATCAAAGTGAAAAATATCCAATTTTTAATTTACACTCCTATTAATTAAAAGACTTGTAAAAACCAAGTCTTGTGGCCGCTATGGCTGGCATGTTGTGGCTGGCGCGCTGCGCCGATCCGAAACCAGGAGCCAGGTGCTTCCTCCTGGTGTCCCATGTGGGTGCAGGGCCCAAGCACTTGGGTCATCCTCCACTGCCTTCCCGGACACAGCAGAGAGCTGGACTGGAAGAGGAACAACCGGGACAGACCCAAGCACCCCAACCTGGACTAGAACCCGGAGTACTGGCACCGCAGGTGGAGGATTAGCCTAGTGAGCCGTGGCAACAGCCAGAAAAACTTTTTTTTTTTTTAAAAAGATGTATTTATTTATTTTAAAGTCAGAGTTACACAGAGAGAGGAGAGGCAGAGAGAGAGAGAGAAAGGGAGAGAGAGAGAGACAGGTCTTCCATCTGCTGGTTAACTCCACAAATGGCTGCAACGGCTAGAGCTGTGCCAATCCAAAGCCAGGAGCCAGGAGCCAGGAGCTTCTTTCAGGTCTCCCACGTGGGTGCATAAAAATATTCTTACGATCACTTCGTAAGTTATATTAGCATAATTTTCATATTTTTAAATATATAAAAAGGAAATTTAATAAATTAAAATCAAAATACTTTGTTAATAGTGTGACAAATCAGTATAATTGATGACAACTCTATTGCAATTTTTCTTAAATTGTGAAGTGGAAGATAATTGATGTAACACATACTTAGAATATAATATTGTAGTTAAAAATATGAAATGAGATTTTACACAGATCTGTA
>NW_027208209.1:0-82079 GCF_964237555.1 Oryctolagus cuniculus | reverse complement strand
AGCCAGAGACTGGCGGACACCAGGTACAGAACAGTGTTTTGGGCTGGCACCGCTGCTCACAAGGCTAATCCTCCGCCTGCGATCAGTGCGGTGCACCGGCTGCAGCGGCCATTGGGGGGTGAACCAACGGCAAAGGAAGACCTTTCTCTCTATCTCTCTCTCTCACTGTCCACTCTGCCTGTCAAAAAAAAAAAAAAAAAAACAACATAATTTAAAGGAAAAAAATCAGGCTTATGGAGTCAGGCAAAGTCTTTACAATGTTGCAACTGTCTGTAAAAAGATACTATGTAATTTGATTAATTCTTAAAATTTTGGAACTTCCTTAAAAAAATCAGGTTGCTTACTCTATCAATAGAATCCTGACAACCCTGGAAACATGAATGAAATGACAGCATAGAAACATGAATGAAAGGTCTAAAGATTTTTAGATGACTGTTCTCTTTTATAAAGCCACACTCACAATGAGAGTGAATTAGGAACCGACTCATGCAGTTAGGGGAATGATGCAGATCTGAGACAGAATCCGAGGTCCATGGGTGACTGGCACCCAACCATCCATTTGGGGGGTCCCAGTAAAATGTACTGAGTAGGATGACCTTCAGGGAAAGCTTAATTAGCTGCAGATGCCGGAAGACCCGGAGACCAAGCAACGGCCGCGAGCAGGAACGTCCTGGCTGAGCAAGTGACTAGAACCATTTTTTACAACTCTTGTCCACTAAGTACAACCGTAACCCGCCGAAATACCACGGACACACCAAAATAAGAACACTGGCATGTGGTAGGACCCGTAGTACAATGGCAGGGCACCTTGTTCCCACCCACCAACAGGAGGAGGAGACCAACTTGTGGGACCCCCCACCTACCGCCACGAAGGTGCTTCCTCCGGGATCCGCCTGACCACACCAGGCGCCCTCAGCGTCCGCGCCCCGCGGGCACCGCCGGGACCCCGGGCCACCAGGGGCCGCGCCGCTCCCTCCTCAGAGGCCGAGGCCGCCGGGCGGCGTCTCCGCAGGAGCCCTGCCCGGCCGGGGCTGACCGAGAGGAGCCACGCGGACGCCGGGTCCTCGCTCTCCCTTCCCGGCTCCCGCTCCGGGACGGGGTCAGGGCCGACGGCGCCGCTCCGGCCGCGGACACCGGGACTCGCCAGGCCTGAGGAGCCGGCGCCGCGCAGACGCGGGAAAGCTCTCCGCCCGGCCGAACCCGCGCCCTCACCTGGCGCACGGCTGCGCTGCGGGCCCGCCCTTCCCGCCGGCGTCCGCCGCTGCCCCTCGCTCGCCGCCCTGTCCGGGATCGGGGCTGGGGCTCCGACGGCCCTCGGGCTGTAACTGAAAACAGCACCCGAACCGTCGCTTGAAGTCAAACGGCGGTTGCAACGCTAAGTAGCCTATTTATAGACTCACTATTCAAATGAGGGCTCCAGAGAGGGAGTCAGATTGGATGGAACGAAACAGTACCAACCAATCAGAAAGCAAAGGTTGCGCCTATGCAAATGTGGACCATCGCTGGTCTGCTCTGCTGCCCCTTGTGGCCAAGTACAGAAATGCAGAGCTGAGCCCCTTGCGCCTGCGCCTTGTGGCCACCAGAGTCTGGTGCTCGCAGGTGCGGTCCCTTCAAGTAGAGTGATGTGCAGGATCTTGCTGTCAGCATCACTGAAGACGTGCTGCCTTCCAAAGCCCAAGGACACGGGGCCCTAGGCAGTGGCGTCACCCAGATCTTGTTTTAAGAGCCAGTTTTCCATCCAGCACTGTGGCGTGGCAGGTTCGAGTCCCACCTGCTCCACTTCCCATCCAGCATGCTGCTAATGGCCTGAGAAAAACAGAGGAAGATATCCCAAATATTGGGGTCCCTGCCACCCACGTGGGAGACCCAGAAGCTCCTGGCTTCTGTCTGGCCCAGACCAGGGCCATTGCAGCCATTTTGGGAGTGAAGCAGAGGATGGAAGCTCTCTCTCACTCCCTCTCTCTCTCTCTTGCTCTCTCTCTCTCTCTCTTCCTCCCTCCCTCCCTCCCTCCCCCCTTTCTGTCTCTGCAACTCTTTTAAATAAAAAAAAAGACACAGTTCCCAACTGAGCCAGAGACTGGCGGACACCAGGTACAGAACAGTGTTTTGGGCTGGCACCGCTGCTCACAAGGCTAATCCTCCGCCTGCGATCAGTGCGGTGCACCGGCTGCAGCGGCCATTGGGGGGTGAACCAACGGCAAAGGAAGACCTTTCTCTCTATCTCTCTCTCTCACTGTCCACTCTGCCTGTCAAAAAAAAAAAAAAAAAAACAACATAATTTAAAGGAAAAAAATCAGGCTTATGGAGTCAGGCAAAGTCTTTACAATGTTGCAACTGTCTGTAAAAAGATACTATGTAATTTGATTAATTCTTAAAATTTTGGAACTTCCTTAAAAAAATCAGGTTGCTTACTCTATCAATAGAATCCTGACAACCCTGGAAACATGAATGAAATGACAGCATAGAAACATGAATGAAAGGTCTAAAGATTTTTAGATGACTGTTCTCTTTTATAAAGCCACACTCACAATGAGAGTGAATTAGGAACCGACTCATGCAGTTAGGGGAATGATGCAGATCTGAGACAGAATCCGAGGTCCATGGGTGACTGGCACCCAACCATCCATTTGGGGGGTCCCAGTAAAATGTACTGAGTAGGATGACCTTCAGGGAAAGCTTAATTAGCTGCAGATGCCGGAAGACCCGGAGACCAAGCAACGGCCGCGAGCAGGAACGTCCTGGCTGAGCAAGTGACTAGAACCATTTTTTACAACTCTTGTCCACTAAGTACAACCGTAACCCGCCGAAATACCACGGACACACCAAAATAAGAACACTGGCATGTGGTAGGACCCGTAGTACAATGGCAGGGCACCTTGTTCCCACCCACCAACAGGAGGAGGAGACCAACTTGTGGGACCCCCCACCTACCGCCACGAAGGTGCTTCCTCCGGGATCCGCCTGACCACACCAGGCGCCCTCAGCGTCCGCGCCCCGCGGGCACCGCCGGGACCCCGGGCCACCAGGGGCCGCGCCGCTCCCTCCTCAGAGGCCGAGGCCGCCGGGCGGCGTCTCCGCAGGAGCCCTGCCCGGCCGGGGCTGACCGAGAGGAGCCACGCGGACGCCGGGTCCTCGCTCTCCCTTCCCGGCTCCCGCTCCGGGACGGGGTCAGGGCCGACGGCGCCGCTCCGGCCGCGGACACCGGGACTCGCCAGGCCTGAGGAGCCGGCGCCGCGCAGACGCGGGAAAGCTCTCCGCCCGGCCGAACCCGCGCCCTCACCTGGCGCACGGCTGCGCTGCGGGCCCGCCCTTCCCGCCGGCGTCCGCCGCTGCCCCTCGCTCGCCGCCCTGTCCGGGATCGGGGCTGGGGCTCCGACGGCCCTGACGGCCCTCGGGCTGTAACTGAAAACAGCACCCGAACCGTCGCTTGAAGTCAAACGGCGGTTGCAACGCTAAGTAGCCTATTTATAGACTCACTATTCAAATGAGGGCTCCAGAGAGGGAGTCAGATTGGATGGAACGAAACAGTACCAACCAATCAGAAAGCAAAGGTTGCGCCTATGCAAATGTGGACCATCGCTGGTCTGCTCTGCTGCCCCTTGTGGCCAAGTACAGAAATGCAGAGCTGAGCCCCTTGCGCCTGCGCCTTGTGGCCACCAGAGTCTGGTGCTCGCAGGTGCGGTCCCTTCAAGTAGAGTGATGTGCAGGATCTTGCTGTCAGCATCACTGAAGACGTGCTGCCTTCCAAAGCCCAAGGACACGGGGCCCTAGGCAGTGGCGTCACCCAGATCTTGTTTTAAGAGCCAGTTTTCCATCCAGCACTGTGGCGTGGCAGGTTCGAGTCCCACCTGCTCCACTTCCCATCCAGCATGCTGCTAATGGCCTGAGAAAAACAGAGGAAGATATCCCAAATATTGGGGTCCCTGCCACCCACGTGGGAGACCCAGAAGCTCCTGGCTTCTGTCTGGCCCAGACCAGGGCCATTGCAGCCATTTTGGGAGTGAAGCAGAGGATGGAAGCTCTCTCTCACTCCCTCTCTCTCTCTCTTGCTCTCTCTCTCTCTCTCTTCCTCCCTCCCTCCCTCCCTCCCCCCTTTCTGTCTCTGCAACTCTTTTAAATAAAAAAAAAGACACAGTTCCCAACTGAGCCAGAGACTGGCGGACACCAGGTACAGAACAGTGTTTTGGGCTGGCACCGCTGCTCACAAGGCTAATCCTCCGCCTGCGATCAGTGCGGTGCACCGGCTGCAGCGGCCATTGGGGGGTGAACCAACGGCAAAGGAAGACCTTTCTCTCTATCTCTCTCTCTCACTGTCCACTCTGCCTGTCAAAAAAAAAAAAAAAAAAACAACATAATTTAAAGGAAAAAAATCAGGCTTATGGAGTCAGGCAAAGTCTTTACAATGTTGCAACTGTCTGTAAAAAGATACTATGTAATTTGATTAATTCTTAAAATTTTGGAACTTCCTTAAAAAAATCAGGTTGCTTACTCTATCAATAGAATCCTGACAACCCTGGAAACATGAATGAAATGACAGCATAGAAACATGAATGAAAGGTCTAAAGATTTTTAGATGACTGTTCTCTTTTATAAAGCCACACTCACAATGAGAGTGAATTAGGAACCGACTCATGCAGTTAGGGGAATGATGCAGATCTGAGACAGAATCCGAGGTCCATGGGTGACTGGCACCCAACCATCCATTTGGGGGGTCCCAGTAAAATGTACTGAGTAGGATGACCTTCAGGGAAAGCTTAATTAGCTGCAGATGCCGGAAGACCCGGAGACCAAGCAACGGCCGCGAGCAGGAACGTCCTGGCTGAGCAAGTGACTAGAACCATTTTTTACAACTCTTGTCCACTAAGTACAACCGTAACCCGCCGAAATACCACGGACACACCAAAATAAGAACACTGGCATGTGGTAGGACCCGTAGTACAATGGCAGGGCACCTTGTTCCCACCCACCAACAGGAGGAGGAGACCAACTTGTGGGACCCCCCACCTACCGCCACGAAGGTGCTTCCTCCGGGATCCGCCTGACCACACCAGGCGCCCTCAGCGTCCGCGCCCCGCGGGCACCGCCGGGACCCCGGGCCACCAGGGGCCGCGCCGCTCCCTCCTCAGAGGCCGAGGCCGCCGGGCGGCGTCTCCGCAGGAGCCCTGCCCGGCCGGGGCTGACCGAGAGGAGCCACGCGGACGCCGGGTCCTCGCTCTCCCTTCCCGGCTCCCGCTCCGGGACGGGGTCAGGGCCGACGGCGCCGCTCCGGCCGCGGACACCGGGACTCGCCAGGCCTGAGGAGCCGGCGCCGCGCAGACGCGGGAAAGCTCTCCGCCCGGCCGAACCCGCGCCCTCACCTGGCGCACGGCTGCGCTGCGGGCCCGCCCTTCCCGCCGGCGTCCGCCGCTGCCCCTCGCTCGCCGCCCTGTCCGGGATCGGGGCTGGGGCTCCGACGGCCCTCGGGCTGTAACTGAAAACAGCACCCGAACCGTCGCTTGAAGTCAAACGGCGGTTGCAACGCTAAGTAGCCTATTTATAGACTCACTATTCAAATGAGGGCTCCAGAGAGGGAGTCAGATTGGATGGAACGAAACAGTACCAACCAATCAGAAAGCAAAGGTTGCGCCTATGCAAATGTGGACCATCGCTGGTCTGCTCTGCTGCCCCTTGTGGCCAAGTACAGAAATGCAGAGCTGAGCCCCTTGCGCCTGCGCCTTGTGGCCACCAGAGTCTGGTGCTCGCAGGTGCGGTCCCTTCAAGTAGAGTGATGTGCAGGATCTTGCTGTCAGCATCACTGAAGACGTGCTGCCTTCCAAAGCCCAAGGACACGGGGCCCTAGGCAGTGGCGTCACCCAGATCTTGTTTTAAGAGCCAGTTTTCCATCCAGCACTGTGGCGTGGCAGGTTCGAGTCCCACCTGCTCCACTTCCCATCCAGCATGCTGCTAATGGCCTGAGAAAAACAGAGGAAGATATCCCAAATATTGGGGTCCCTGCCACCCACGTGGGAGACCCAGAAGCTCCTGGCTTCTGTCTGGCCCAGACCAGGGCCATTGCAGCCATTTTGGGAGTGAAGCAGAGGATGGAAGCTCTCTCTCACTCCCTCTCTCTCTCTCTTGCTCTCTCTCTCTCTCTCTTCCTCCCTCCCTCCCTCCCTCCCCCCTTTCTGTCTCTGCAACTCTTTTAAATAAAAAAAAAGACACAGTTCCCAACTGAGCCAGAGACTGGCGGACACCAGGTACAGAACAGTGTTTTGGGCTGGCACCGCTGCTCACAAGGCTAATCCTCCGCCTGCGATCAGTGCGGTGCACCGGCTGCAGCGGCCATTGGGGGGTGAACCAACGGCAAAGGAAGACCTTTCTCTCTATCTCTCTCTCTCACTGTCCACTCTGCCTGTCAAAAAAAAAAAAAAAAAAACAACATAATTTAAAGGAAAAAAATCAGGCTTATGGAGTCAGGCAAAGTCTTTACAATGTTGCAACTGTCTGTAAAAAGATACTATGTAATTTGATTAATTCTTAAAATTTTGGAACTTCCTTAAAAAAATCAGGTTGCTTACTCTATCAATAGAATCCTGACAACCCTGGAAACATGAATGAAATGACAGCATAGAAACATGAATGAAAGGTCTAAAGATTTTTAGATGACTGTTCTCTTTTATAAAGCCACACTCACAATGAGAGTGAATTAGGAACCGACTCATGCAGTTAGGGGAATGATGCAGATCTGAGACAGAATCCGAGGTCCATGGGTGACTGGCACCCAACCATCCATTTGGGGGGTCCCAGTAAAATGTACTGAGTAGGATGACCTTCAGGGAAAGCTTAATTAGCTGCAGATGCCGGAAGACCCGGAGACCAAGCAACGGCCGCGAGCAGGAACGTCCTGGCTGAGCAAGTGACTAGAACCATTTTTTACAACTCTTGTCCACTAAGTACAACCGTAACCCGCCGAAATACCACGGACACACCAAAATAAGAACACTGGCATGTGGTAGGACCCGTAGTACAATGGCAGGGCACCTTGTTCCCACCCACCAACAGGAGGAGGAGACCAACTTGTGGGACCCCCCACCTACCGCCACGAAGGTGCTTCCTCCGGGATCCGCCTGACCACACCAGGCGCCCTCAGCGTCCGCGCCCCGCGGGCACCGCCGGGACCCCGGGCCACCAGGGGCCGCGCCGCTCCCTCCTCAGAGGCCGAGGCCGCCGGGCGGCGTCTCCGCAGGAGCCCTGCCCGGCCGGGGCTGACCGAGAGGAGCCACGCGGACGCCGGGTCCTCGCTCTCCCTTCCCGGCTCCCGCTCCGGGACGGGGTCAGGGCCGACGGCGCCGCTCCGGCCGCGGACACCGGGACTCGCCAGGCCTGAGGAGCCGGCGCCGCGCAGACGCGGGAAAGCTCTCCGCCCGGCCGAACCCGCGCCCTCACCTGGCGCACGGCTGCGCTGCGGGCCCGCCCTTCCCGCCGGCGTCCGCCGCTGCCCCTCGCTCGCCGCCCTGTCCGGGATCGGGGCTGGGGCTCCGACGGCCCTCGGGCTGTAACTGAAAACAGCACCCGAACCGTCGCTTGAAGTCAAACGGCGGTTGCAACGCTAAGTAGCCTATTTATAGACTCACTATTCAAATGAGGGCTCCAGAGAGGGAGTCAGATTGGATGGAACGAAACAGTACCAACCAATCAGAAAGCAAAGGTTGCGCCTATGCAAATGTGGACCATCGCTGGTCTGCTCTGCTGCCCCTTGTGGCCAAGTACAGAAATGCAGAGCTGAGCCCCTTGCGCCTGCGCCTTGTGGCCACCAGAGTCTGGTGCTCGCAGGTGCGGTCCCTTCAAGTAGAGTGATGTGCAGGATCTTGCTGTCAGCATCACTGAAGACGTGCTGCCTTCCAAAGCCCAAGGACACGGGGCCCTAGGCAGTGGCGTCACCCAGATCTTGTTTTAAGAGCCAGTTTTCCATCCAGCACTGTGGCGTGGCAGGTTCGAGTCCCACCTGCTCCACTTCCCATCCAGCATGCTGCTAATGGCCTGAGAAAAACAGAGGAAGATATCCCAAATATTGGGGTCCCTGCCACCCACGTGGGAGACCCAGAAGCTCCTGGCTTCTGTCTGGCCCAGACCAGGGCCATTGCAGCCATTTTGGGAGTGAAGCAGAGGATGGAAGCTCTCTCTCACTCCCTCTCTCTCTCTCTTGCTCTCTCTCTCTCTCTCTTCCTCCCTCCCTCCCTCCCTCCCCCCTTTCTGTCTCTGCAACTCTTTTAAATAAAAAAAAAGACACAGTTCCCAACTGAGCCAGAGACTGGCGGACACCAGGTACAGAACAGTGTTTTGGGCTGGCACCGCTGCTCACAAGGCTAATCCTCCGCCTGCGATCAGTGCGGTGCACCGGCTGCAGCGGCCATTGGGGGGTGAACCAACGGCAAAGGAAGACCTTTCTCTCTATCTCTCTCTCTCACTGTCCACTCTGCCTGTCAAAAAAAAAAAAAAAAAAACAACATAATTTAAAGGAAAAAAATCAGGCTTATGGAGTCAGGCAAAGTCTTTACAATGTTGCAACTGTCTGTAAAAAGATACTATGTAATTTGATTAATTCTTAAAATTTTGGAACTTCCTTAAAAAAATCAGGTTGCTTACTCTATCAATAGAATCCTGACAACCCTGGAAACATGAATGAAATGACAGCATAGAAACATGAATGAAAGGTCTAAAGATTTTTAGATGACTGTTCTCTTTTATAAAGCCACACTCACAATGAGAGTGAATTAGGAACCGACTCATGCAGTTAGGGGAATGATGCAGATCTGAGACAGAATCCGAGGTCCATGGGTGACTGGCACCCAACCATCCATTTGGGGGGTCCCAGTAAAATGTACTGAGTAGGATGACCTTCAGGGAAAGCTTAATTAGCTGCAGATGCCGGAAGACCCGGAGACCAAGCAACGGCCGCGAGCAGGAACGTCCTGGCTGAGCAAGTGACTAGAACCATTTTTTACAACTCTTGTCCACTAAGTACAACCGTAACCCGCCGAAATACCACGGACACACCAAAATAAGAACACTGGCATGTGGTAGGACCCGTAGTACAATGGCAGGGCACCTTGTTCCCACCCACCAACAGGAGGAGGAGACCAACTTGTGGGACCCCCCACCTACCGCCACGAAGGTGCTTCCTCCGGGATCCGCCTGACCACACCAGGCGCCCTCAGCGTCCGCGCCCCGCGGGCACCGCCGGGACCCCGGGCCACCAGGGGCCGCGCCGCTCCCTCCTCAGAGGCCGAGGCCGCCGGGCGGCGTCTCCGCAGGAGCCCTGCCCGGCCGGGGCTGACCGAGAGGAGCCACGCGGACGCCGGGTCCTCGCTCTCCCTTCCCGGCTCCCGCTCCGGGACGGGGTCAGGGCCGACGGCGCCGCTCCGGCCGCGGACACCGGGACTCGCCAGGCCTGAGGAGCCGGCGCCGCGCAGACGCGGGAAAGCTCTCCGCCCGGCCGAACCCGCGCCCTCACCTGGCGCACGGCTGCGCTGCGGGCCCGCCCTTCCCGCCGGCGTCCGCCGCTGCCCCTCGCTCGCCGCCCTGTCCGGGATCGGGGCTGGGGCTCCGACGGCCCTCGGGCTGTAACTGAAAACAGCACCCGAACCGTCGCTTGAAGTCAAACGGCGGTTGCAACGCTAAGTAGCCTATTTATAGACTCACTATTCAAATGAGGGCTCCAGAGAGGGAGTCAGATTGGATGGAACGAAACAGTACCAACCAATCAGAAAGCAAAGGTTGCGCCTATGCAAATGTGGACCATCGCTGGTCTGCTCTGCTGCCCCTTGTGGCCAAGTACAGAAATGCAGAGCTGAGCCCCTTGCGCCTGCGCCTTGTGGCCACCAGAGTCTGGTGCTCGCAGGTGCGGTCCCTTCAAGTAGAGTGATGTGCAGGATCTTGCTGTCAGCATCACTGAAGACGTGCTGCCTTCCAAAGCCCAAGGACACGGGGCCCTAGGCAGTGGCGTCACCCAGATCTTGTTTTAAGAGCCAGTTTTCCATCCAGCACTGTGGCGTGGCAGGTTCGAGTCCCACCTGCTCCACTTCCCATCCAGCATGCTGCTAATGGCCTGAGAAAAACAGAGGAAGATATCCCAAATATTGGGGTCCCTGCCACCCACGTGGGAGACCCAGAAGCTCCTGGCTTCTGTCTGGCCCAGACCAGGGCCATTGCAGCCATTTTGGGAGTGAAGCAGAGGATGGAAGCTCTCTCTCACTCCCTCTCTCTCTCTCTTGCTCTCTCTCTCTCTCTCTTCCTCCCTCCCTCCCTCCCTCCCCCCTTTCTGTCTCTGCAACTCTTTTAAATAAAAAAAAAGACACAGTTCCCAACTGAGCCAGAGACTGGCGGACACCAGGTACAGAACAGTGTTTTGGGCTGGCACCGCTGCTCACAAGGCTAATCCTCCGCCTGCGATCAGTGCGGTGCACCGGCTGCAGCGGCCATTGGGGGGTGAACCAACGGCAAAGGAAGACCTTTCTCTCTATCTCTCTCTCTCACTGTCCACTCTGCCTGTCAAAAAAAAAAAAAAAAAAAACAACATAATTTAAAGGAAAAAAATCAGGCTTATGGAGTCAGGCAAAGTCTTTACAATGTTGCAACTGTCTGTAAAAAGATACTATGTAATTTGATTAATTCTTAAAATTTTGGAACTTCCTTAAAAAAATCAGGTTGCTTACTCTATCAATAGAATCCTGACAACCCTGGAAACATGAATGAAATGACAGCATAGAAACATGAATGAAAGGTCTAAAGATTTTTAGATGACTGTTCTCTTTTATAAAGCCACACTCACAATGAGAGTGAATTAGGAACCGACTCATGCAGTTAGGGGAATGATGCAGATCTGAGACAGAATCCGAGGTCCATGGGTGACTGGCACCCAACCATCCATTTGGGGGGTCCCAGTAAAATGTACTGAGTAGGATGACCTTCAGGGAAAGCTTAATTAGCTGCAGATGCCGGAAGACCCGGAGACCAAGCAACGGCCGCGAGCAGGAACGTCCTGGCTGAGCAAGTGACTAGAACCATTTTTTACAACTCTTGTCCACTAAGTACAACCGTAACCCGCCGAAATACCACGGACACACCAAAATAAGAACACTGGCATGTGGTAGGACCCGTAGTACAATGGCAGGGCACCTTGTTCCCACCCACCAACAGGAGGAGGAGACCAACTTGTGGGACCCCCCACCTACCGCCACGAAGGTGCTTCCTCCGGGATCCGCCTGACCACACCAGGCGCCCTCAGCGTCCGCGCCCCGCGGGCACCGCCGGGACCCCGGGCCACCAGGGGCCGCGCCGCTCCCTCCTCAGAGGCCGAGGCCGCCGGGCGGCGTCTCCGCAGGAGCCCTGCCCGGCCGGGGCTGACCGAGAGGAGCCACGCGGACGCCGGGTCCTCGCTCTCCCTTCCCGGCTCCCGCTCCGGGACGGGGTCAGGGCCGACGGCGCCGCTCCGGCCGCGGACACCGGGACTCGCCAGGCCTGAGGAGCCGGCGCCGCGCAGACGCGGGAAAGCTCTCCGCCCGGCCGAACCCGCGCCCTCACCTGGCGCACGGCTGCGCTGCGGGCCCGCCCTTCCCGCCGGCGTCCGCCGCTGCCCCTCGCTCGCCGCCCTGTCCGGGATCGGGGCTGGGGCTCCGACGGCCCTCGGGCTGTAACTGAAAACAGCACCCGAACCGTCGCTTGAAGTCAAACGGCGGTTGCAACGCTAAGTAGCCTATTTATAGACTCACTATTCAAATGAGGGCTCCAGAGAGGGAGTCAGATTGGATGGAACGAAACAGTACCAACCAATCAGAAAGCAAAGGTTGCGCCTATGCAAATGTGGACCATCGCTGGTCTGCTCTGCTGCCCCTTGTGGCCAAGTACAGAAATGCAGAGCTGAGCCCCTTGCGCCTGCGCCTTGTGGCCACCAGAGTCTGGTGCTCGCAGGTGCGGTCCCTTCAAGTAGAGTGATGTGCAGGATCTTGCTGTCAGCATCACTGAAGACGTGCTGCCTTCCAAAGCCCAAGGACACGGGGCCCTAGGCAGTGGCGTCACCCAGATCTTGTTTTAAGAGCCAGTTTTCCATCCAGCACTGTGGCGTGGCAGGTTCGAGTCCCACCTGCTCCACTTCCCATCCAGCATGCTGCTAATGGCCTGAGAAAAACAGAGGAAGATATCCCAAATATTGGGGTCCCTGCCACCCACGTGGGAGACCCAGAAGCTCCTGGCTTCTGTCTGGCCCAGACCAGGGCCATTGCAGCCATTTTGGGAGTGAAGCAGAGGATGGAAGCTCTCTCTCACTCCCTCTCTCTCTCTCTTGCTCTCTCTCTCTCTCTCTTCCTCCCTCCCTCCCTCCCTCCCCCCTTTCTGTCTCTGCAACTCTTTTAAATAAAAAAAAAGACACAGTTCCCAACTGAGCCAGAGACTGGCGGACACCAGGTACAGAACAGTGTTTTGGGCTGGCACCGCTGCTCACAAGGCTAATCCTCCGCCTGCGATCAGTGCGGTGCACCGGCTGCAGCGGCCATTGGGGGGTGAACCAACGGCAAAGGAAGACCTTTCTCTCTATCTCTCTCTCTCACTGTCCACTCTGCCTGTCAAAAAAAAAAAAAAAAAAACAACATAATTTAAAGGAAAAAAATCAGGCTTATGGAGTCAGGCAAAGTCTTTACAATGTTGCAACTGTCTGTAAAAAGATACTATGTAATTTGATTAATTCTTAAAATTTTGGAACTTCCTTAAAAAAATCAGGTTGCTTACTCTATCAATAGAATCCTGACAACCCTGGAAACATGAATGAAATGACAGCATAGAAACATGAATGAAAGGTCTAAAGATTTTTAGATGACTGTTCTCTTTTATAAAGCCACACTCACAATGAGAGTGAATTAGGAACCGACTCATGCAGTTAGGGGAATGATGCAGATCTGAGACAGAATCCGAGGTCCATGGGTGACTGGCACCCAACCATCCATTTGGGGGGTCCCAGTAAAATGTACTGAGTAGGATGACCTTCAGGGAAAGCTTAATTAGCTGCAGATGCCGGAAGACCCGGAGACCAAGCAACGGCCGCGAGCAGGAACGTCCTGGCTGAGCAAGTGACTAGAACCATTTTTTACAACTCTTGTCCACTAAGTACAACCGTAACCCGCCGAAATACCACGGACACACCAAAATAAGAACACTGGCATGTGGTAGGACCCGTAGTACAATGGCAGGGCACCTTGTTCCCACCCACCAACAGGAGGAGGAGACCAACTTGTGGGACCCCCCACCTACCGCCACGAAGGTGCTTCCTCCGGGATCCGCCTGACCACACCAGGCGCCCTCAGCGTCCGCGCCCCGCGGGCACCGCCGGGACCCCGGGCCACCAGGGGCCGCGCCGCTCCCTCCTCAGAGGCCGAGGCCGCCGGGCGGCGTCTCCGCAGGAGCCCTGCCCGGCCGGGGCTGACCGAGAGGAGCCACGCGGACGCCGGGTCCTCGCTCTCCCTTCCCGGCTCCCGCTCCGGGACGGGGTCAGGGCCGACGGCGCCGCTCCGGCCGCGGACACCGGGACTCGCCAGGCCTGAGGAGCCGGCGCCGCGCAGACGCGGGAAAGCTCTCCGCCCGGCCGAACCCGCGCCCTCACCTGGCGCACGGCTGCGCTGCGGGCCCGCCCTTCCCGCCGGCGTCCGCCGCTGCCCCTCGCTCGCCGCCCTGTCCGGGATCGGGGCTGGGGCTCCGACGGCCCTCGGGCTGTAACTGAAAACAGCACCCGAACCGTCGCTTGAAGTCAAACGGCGGTTGCAACGCTAAGTAGCCTATTTATAGACTCACTATTCAAATGAGGGCTCCAGAGAGGGAGTCAGATTGGATGGAACGAAACAGTACCAACCAATCAGAAAGCAAAGGTTGCGCCTATGCAAATGTGGACCATCGCTGGTCTGCTCTGCTGCCCCTTGTGGCCAAGTACAGAAATGCAGAGCTGAGCCCCTTGCGCCTGCGCCTTGTGGCCACCAGAGTCTGGTGCTCGCAGGTGCGGTCCCTTCAAGTAGAGTGATGTGCAGGATCTTGCTGTCAGCATCACTGAAGACGTGCTGCCTTCCAAAGCCCAAGGACACGGGGCCCTAGGCAGTGGCGTCACCCAGATCTTGTTTTAAGAGCCAGTTTTCCATCCAGCACTGTGGCGTGGCAGGTTCGAGTCCCACCTGCTCCACTTCCCATCCAGCATGCTGCTAATGGCCTGAGAAAAACAGAGGAAGATATCCCAAATATTGGGGTCCCTGCCACCCACGTGGGAGACCCAGAAGCTCCTGGCTTCTGTCTGGCCCAGACCAGGGCCATTGCAGCCATTTTGGGAGTGAAGCAGAGGATGGAAGCTCTCTCTCACTCCCTCTCTCTCTCTCTTGCTCTCTCTCTCTCTCTCTTCCTCCCTCCCTCCCTCCCTCCCCCCTTTCTGTCTCTGCAACTCTTTTAAATAAAAAAAAAGACACAGTTCCCAACTGAGCCAGAGACTGGCGGACACCAGGTACAGAACAGTGTTTTGGGCTGGCACCGCTGCTCACAAGGCTAATCCTCCGCCTGCGATCAGTGCGGTGCACCGGCTGCAGCGGCCATTGGGGGGTGAACCAACGGCAAAGGAAGACCTTTCTCTCTATCTCTCTCTCTCACTGTCCACTCTGCCTGTCAAAAAAAAAAAAAAAAAAACAACATAATTTAAAGGAAAAAAATCAGGCTTATGGAGTCAGGCAAAGTCTTTACAATGTTGCAACTGTCTGTAAAAAGATACTATGTAATTTGATTAATTCTTAAAATTTTGGAACTTCCTTAAAAAAATCAGGTTGCTTACTCTATCAATAGAATCCTGACAACCCTGGAAACATGAATGAAATGACAGCATAGAAACATGAATGAAAGGTCTAAAGATTTTTAGATGACTGTTCTCTTTTATAAAGCCACACTCACAATGAGAGTGAATTAGGAACCGACTCATGCAGTTAGGGGAATGATGCAGATCTGAGACAGAATCCGAGGTCCATGGGTGACTGGCACCCAACCATCCATTTGGGGGGTCCCAGTAAAATGTACTGAGTAGGATGACCTTCAGGGAAAGCTTAATTAGCTGCAGATGCCGGAAGACCCGGAGACCAAGCAACGGCCGCGAGCAGGAACGTCCTGGCTGAGCAAGTGACTAGAACCATTTTTTACAACTCTTGTCCACTAAGTACAACCGTAACCCGCCGAAATACCACGGACACACCAAAATAAGAACACTGGCATGTGGTAGGACCCGTAGTACAATGGCAGGGCACCTTGTTCCCACCCACCAACAGGAGGAGGAGACCAACTTGTGGGACCCCCCACCTACCGCCACGAAGGTGCTTCCTCCGGGATCCGCCTGACCACACCAGGCGCCCTCAGCGTCCGCGCCCCGCGGGCACCGCCGGGACCCCGGGCCACCAGGGGCCGCGCCGCTCCCTCCTCAGAGGCCGAGGCCGCCGGGCGGCGTCTCCGCAGGAGCCCTGCCCGGCCGGGGCTGACCGAGAGGAGCCACGCGGACGCCGGGTCCTCGCTCTCCCTTCCCGGCTCCCGCTCCGGGACGGGGTCAGGGCCGACGGCGCCGCTCCGGCCGCGGACACCGGGACTCGCCAGGCCTGAGGAGCCGGCGCCGCGCAGACGCGGGAAAGCTCTCCGCCCGGCCGAACCCGCGCCCTCACCTGGCGCACGGCTGCGCTGCGGGCCCGCCCTTCCCGCCGGCGTCCGCCGCTGCCCCTCGCTCGCCGCCCTGTCCGGGATCGGGGCTGGGGCTCCGACGGCCCTCGGGCTGTAACTGAAAACAGCACCCGAACCGTCGCTTGAAGTCAAACGGCGGTTGCAACGCTAAGTAGCCTATTTATAGACTCACTATTCAAATGAGGGCTCCAGAGAGGGAGTCAGATTGGATGGAACGAAACAGTACCAACCAATCAGAAAGCAAAGGTTGCGCCTATGCAAATGTGGACCATCGCTGGTCTGCTCTGCTGCCCCTTGTGGCCAAGTACAGAAATGCAGAGCTGAGCCCCTTGCGCCTGCGCCTTGTGGCCACCAGAGTCTGGTGCTCGCAGGTGCGGTCCCTTCAAGTAGAGTGATGTGCAGGATCTTGCTGTCAGCATCACTGAAGACGTGCTGCCTTCCAAAGCCCAAGGACACGGGGCCCTAGGCAGTGGCGTCACCCAGATCTTGTTTTAAGAGCCAGTTTTCCATCCAGCACTGTGGCGTGGCAGGTTCGAGTCCCACCTGCTCCACTTCCCATCCAGCATGCTGCTAATGGCCTGAGAAAAACAGAGGAAGATATCCCAAATATTGGGGTCCCTGCCACCCACGTGGGAGACCCAGAAGCTCCTGGCTTCTGTCTGGCCCAGACCAGGGCCATTGCAGCCATTTTGGGAGTGAAGCAGAGGATGGAAGCTCTCTCTCACTCCCTCTCTCTCTCTCTTGCTCTCTCTCTCTCTCTCTTCCTCCCTCCCTCCCTCCCTCCCCCCTTTCTGTCTCTGCAACTCTTTTAAATAAAAAAAAAGACACAGTTCCCAACTGAGCCAGAGACTGGCGGACACCAGGTACAGAACAGTGTTTTGGGCTGGCACCGCTGCTCACAAGGCTAATCCTCCGCCTGCGATCAGTGCGGTGCACCGGCTGCAGCGGCCATTGGGGGGTGAACCAACGGCAAAGGAAGACCTTTCTCTCTATCTCTCTCTCTCACTGTCCACTCTGCCTGTCAAAAAAAAAAAAAAAAAAAAAACATAATTTAAAGGAAAAAAATCAGGCTTATGGAGTCAGGCAAAGTCTTTACAATGTTGCAACTGTCTGTAAAAAGATACTATGTAATTTGATTAATTCTTAAAATTTTGGAACTTCCTTAAAAAAATCAGGTTGCTTACTCTATCAATAGAATCCTGACAACCCTGGAAACATGAATGAAATGACAGCATAGAAACATGAATGAAAGGTCTAAAGATTTTTAGATGACTGTTCTCTTTTATAAAGCCACACTCACAATGAGAGTGAATTAGGAACCGACTCATGCAGTTAGGGGAATGATGCAGATCTGAGACAGAATCCGAGGTCCATGGGTGACTGGCACCCAACCATCCATTTGGGGGGTCCCAGTAAAATGTACTGAGTAGGATGACCTTCAGGGAAAGCTTAATTAGCTGCAGATGCCGGAAGACCCGGAGACCAAGCAACGGCCGCGAGCAGGAACGTCCTGGCTGAGCAAGTGACTAGAACCATTTTTTACAACTCTTGTCCACTAAGTACAACCGTAACCCGCCGAAATACCACGGACACACCAAAATAAGAACACTGGCATGTGGTAGGACCCGTAGTACAATGGCAGGGCACCTTGTTCCCACCCACCAACAGGAGGAGGAGACCAACTTGTGGGACCCCCCACCTACCGCCACGAAGGTGCTTCCTCCGGGATCCGCCTGACCACACCAGGCGCCCTCAGCGTCCGCGCCCCGCGGGCACCGCCGGGACCCCGGGCCACCAGGGGCCGCGCCGCTCCCTCCTCAGAGGCCGAGGCCGCCGGGCGGCGTCTCCGCAGGAGCCCTGCCCGGCCGGGGCTGACCGAGAGGAGCCACGCGGACGCCGGGTCCTCGCTCTCCCTTCCCGGCTCCCGCTCCGGGACGGGGTCAGGGCCGACGGCGCCGCTCCGGCCGCGGACACCGGGACTCGCCAGGCCTGAGGAGCCGGCGCCGCGCAGACGCGGGAAAGCTCTCCGCCCGGCCGAACCCGCGCCCTCACCTGGCGCACGGCTGCGCTGCGGGCCCGCCCTTCCCGCCGGCGTCCGCCGCTGCCCCTCGCTCGCCGCCCTGTCCGGGATCGGGGCTGGGGCTCCGACGGCCCTCGGGCTGTAACTGAAAACAGCACCCGAACCGTCGCTTGAAGTCAAACGGCGGTTGCAACGCTAAGTAGCCTATTTATAGACTCACTATTCAAATGAGGGCTCCAGAGAGGGAGTCAGATTGGATGGAACGAAACAGTACCAACCAATCAGAAAGCAAAGGTTGCGCCTATGCAAATGTGGACCATCGCTGGTCTGCTCTGCTGCCCCTTGTGGCCAAGTACAGAAATGCAGAGCTGAGCCCCTTGCGCCTGCGCCTTGTGGCCACCAGAGTCTGGTGCTCGCAGGTGCGGTCCCTTCAAGTAGAGTGATGTGCAGGATCTTGCTGTCAGCATCACTGAAGACGTGCTGCCTTCCAAAGCCCAAGGACACGGGGCCCTAGGCAGTGGCGTCACCCAGATCTTGTTTTAAGAGCCAGTTTTCCATCCAGCACTGTGGCGTGGCAGGTTCGAGTCCCACCTGCTCCACTTCCCATCCAGCATGCTGCTAATGGCCTGAGAAAAACAGAGGAAGATATCCCAAATATTGGGGTCCCTGCCACCCACGTGGGAGACCCAGAAGCTCCTGGCTTCTGTCTGGCCCAGACCAGGGCCATTGCAGCCATTTTGGGAGTGAAGCAGAGGATGGAAGCTCTCTCTCACTCCCTCTCTCTCTCTCTTGCTCTCTCTCTCTCTCTCTTCCTCCCTCCCTCCCTCCCTCCCCCCTTTCTGTCTCTGCAACTCTTTTAAATAAAAAAAAAGACACAGTTCCCAACTGAGCCAGAGACTGGCGGACACCAGGTACAGAACAGTGTTTTGGGCTGGCACCGCTGCTCACAAGGCTAATCCTCCGCCTGCGATCAGTGCGGTGCACCGGCTGCAGCGGCCATTGGGGGGTGAACCAACGGCAAAGGAAGACCTTTCTCTCTATCTCTCTCTCTCACTGTCCACTCTGCCTGTCAAAAAAAAAAAAAAAAAAACAACATAATTTAAAGGAAAAAAATCAGGCTTATGGAGTCAGGCAAAGTCTTTACAATGTTGCAACTGTCTGTAAAAAGATACTATGTAATTTGATTAATTCTTAAAATTTTGGAACTTCCTTAAAAAAATCAGGTTGCTTACTCTATCAATAGAATCCTGACAACCCTGGAAACATGAATGAAATGACAGCATAGAAACATGAATGAAAGGTCTAAAGATTTTTAGATGACTGTTCTCTTTTATAAAGCCACACTCACAATGAGAGTGAATTAGGAACCGACTCATGCAGTTAGGGGAATGATGCAGATCTGAGACAGAATCCGAGGTCCATGGGTGACTGGCACCCAACCATCCATTTGGGGGGTCCCAGTAAAATGTACTGAGTAGGATGACCTTCAGGGAAAGCTTAATTAGCTGCAGATGCCGGAAGACCCGGAGACCAAGCAACGGCCGCGAGCAGGAACGTCCTGGCTGAGCAAGTGACTAGAACCATTTTTTACAACTCTTGTCCACTAAGTACAACCGTAACCCGCCGAAATACCACGGACACACCAAAATAAGAACACTGGCATGTGGTAGGACCCGTAGTACAATGGCAGGGCACCTTGTTCCCACCCACCAACAGGAGGAGGAGACCAACTTGTGGGACCCCCCACCTACCGCCACGAAGGTGCTTCCTCCGGGATCCGCCTGACCACACCAGGCGCCCTCAGCGTCCGCGCCCCGCGGGCACCGCCGGGACCCCGGGCCACCAGGGGCCGCGCCGCTCCCTCCTCAGAGGCCGAGGCCGCCGGGCGGCGTCTCCGCAGGAGCCCTGCCCGGCCGGGGCTGACCGAGAGGAGCCACGCGGACGCCGGGTCCTCGCTCTCCCTTCCCGGCTCCCGCTCCGGGACGGGGTCAGGGCCGACGGCGCCGCTCCGGCCGCGGACACCGGGACTCGCCAGGCCTGAGGAGCCGGCGCCGCGCAGACGCGGGAAAGCTCTCCGCCCGGCCGAACCCGCGCCCTCACCTGGCGCACGGCTGCGCTGCGGGCCCGCCCTTCCCGCCGGCGTCCGCCGCTGCCCCTCGCTCGCCGCCCTGTCCGGGATCGGGGCTGGGGCTCCGACGGCCCTCGGGCTGTAACTGAAAACAGCACCCGAACCGTCGCTTGAAGTCAAACGGCGGTTGCAACGCTAAGTAGCCTATTTATAGACTCACTATTCAAATGAGGGCTCCAGAGAGGGAGTCAGATTGGATGGAACGAAACAGTACCAACCAATCAGAAAGCAAAGGTTGCGCCTATGCAAATGTGGACCATCGCTGGTCTGCTCTGCTGCCCCTTGTGGCCAAGTACAGAAATGCAGAGCTGAGCCCCTTGCGCCTGCGCCTTGTGGCCACCAGAGTCTGGTGCTCGCAGGTGCGGTCCCTTCAAGTAGAGTGATGTGCAGGATCTTGCTGTCAGCATCACTGAAGACGTGCTGCCTTCCAAAGCCCAAGGACACGGGGCCCTAGGCAGTGGCGTCACCCAGATCTTGTTTTAAGAGCCAGTTTTCCATCCAGCACTGTGGCGTGGCAGGTTCGAGTCCCACCTGCTCCACTTCCCATCCAGCATGCTGCTAATGGCCTGAGAAAAACAGAGGAAGATATCCCAAATATTGGGGTCCCTGCCACCCACGTGGGAGACCCAGAAGCTCCTGGCTTCTGTCTGGCCCAGACCAGGGCCATTGCAGCCATTTTGGGAGTGAAGCAGAGGATGGAAGCTCTCTCTCACTCCCTCTCTCTCTCTCTTGCTCTCTCTCTCTCTCTCTTCCTCCCTCCCTCCCTCCCTCCCCCCTTTCTGTCTCTGCAACTCTTTTAAATAAAAAAAAAGACACAGTTCCCAACTGAGCCAGAGACTGGCGGACACCAGGTACAGAACAGTGTTTTGGGCTGGCACCGCTGCTCACAAGGCTAATCCTCCGCCTGCGATCAGTGCGGTGCACCGGCTGCAGCGGCCATTGGGGGGTGAACCAACGGCAAAGGAAGACCTTTCTCTCTATCTCTCTCTCTCACTGTCCACTCTGCCTGTCAAAAAAAAAAAAAAAAAAAAAACATAATTTAAAGGAAAAAAATCAGGCTTATGGAGTCAGGCAAAGTCTTTACAATGTTGCAACTGTCTGTAAAAAGATACTATGTAATTTGATTAATTCTTAAAATTTTGGAACTTCCTTAAAAAAATCAGGTTGCTTACTCTATCAATAGAATCCTGACAACCCTGGAAACATGAATGAAATGACAGCATAGAAACATGAATGAAAGGTCTAAAGATTTTTAGATGACTGTTCTCTTTTATAAAGCCACACTCACAATGAGAGTGAATTAGGAACCGACTCATGCAGTTAGGGGAATGATGCAGATCTGAGACAGAATCCGAGGTCCATGGGTGACTGGCACCCAACCATCCATTTGGGGGGTCCCAGTAAAATGTACTGAGTAGGATGACCTTCAGGGAAAGCTTAATTAGCTGCAGATGCCGGAAGACCCGGAGACCAAGCAACGGCCGCGAGCAGGAACGTCCTGGCTGAGCAAGTGACTAGAACCATTTTTTACAACTCTTGTCCACTAAGTACAACCGTAACCCGCCGAAATACCACGGACACACCAAAATAAGAACACTGGCATGTGGTAGGACCCGTAGTACAATGGCAGGGCACCTTGTTCCCACCCACCAACAGGAGGAGGAGACCAACTTGTGGGACCCCCCACCTACCGCCACGAAGGTGCTTCCTCCGGGATCCGCCTGACCACACCAGGCGCCCTCAGCGTCCGCGCCCCGCGGGCACCGCCGGGACCCCGGGCCACCAGGGGCCGCGCCGCTCCCTCCTCAGAGGCCGAGGCCGCCGGGCGGCGTCTCCGCAGGAGCCCTGCCCGGCCGGGGCTGACCGAGAGGAGCCACGCGGACGCCGGGTCCTCGCTCTCCCTTCCCGGCTCCCGCTCCGGGACGGGGTCAGGGCCGACGGCGCCGCTCCGGCCGCGGACACCGGGACTCGCCAGGCCTGAGGAGCCGGCGCCGCGCAGACGCGGGAAAGCTCTCCGCCCGGCCGAACCCGCGCCCTCACCTGGCGCACGGCTGCGCTGCGGGCCCGCCCTTCCCGCCGGCGTCCGCCGCTGCCCCTCGCTCGCCGCCCTGTCCGGGATCGGGGCTGGGGCTCCGACGGCCCTCGGGCTGTAACTGAAAACAGCACCCGAACCGTCGCTTGAAGTCAAACGGCGGTTGCAACGCTAAGTAGCCTATTTATAGACTCACTATTCAAATGAGGGCTCCAGAGAGGGAGTCAGATTGGATGGAACGAAACAGTACCAACCAATCAGAAAGCAAAGGTTGCGCCTATGCAAATGTGGACCATCGCTGGTCTGCTCTGCTGCCCCTTGTGGCCAAGTACAGAAATGCAGAGCTGAGCCCCTTGCGCCTGCGCCTTGTGGCCACCAGAGTCTGGTGCTCGCAGGTGCGGTCCCTTCAAGTAGAGTGATGTGCAGGATCTTGCTGTCAGCATCACTGAAGACGTGCTGCCTTCCAAAGCCCAAGGACACGGGGCCCTAGGCAGTGGCGTCACCCAGATCTTGTTTTAAGAGCCAGTTTTCCATCCAGCACTGTGGCGTGGCAGGTTCGAGTCCCACCTGCT
The DNA here is from genome assembly GCF_964237555.1 of Oryctolagus cuniculus. Classification (NCBI taxonomy): domain Eukaryota; kingdom Metazoa; phylum Chordata; class Mammalia; order Lagomorpha; family Leporidae; genus Oryctolagus; species Oryctolagus cuniculus. The sequence goes on along the minus strand of NW_027208209.1, from coordinate 59,613 downwards.
CCACTTCCCATCCAGCATGCTGCTAATGGCCTGAGAAAAACAGAGGAAGATATCCCAAATATTGGGGTCCCTGCCACCCACGTGGGAGACCCAGAAGCTCCTGGCTTCTGTCTGGCCCAGACCAGGGCCATTGCAGCCATTTTGGGAGTGAAGCAGAGGATGGAAGCTCTCTCTCACTCCCTCTCTCTCTCTCTTGCTCTCTCTCTCTCTCTCTTCCTCCCTCCCTCCCTCCCTCCCCCCTTTCTGTCTCTGCAACTCTTTTAAATAAAAAAAAAGACACAGTTCCCAACTGAGCCAGAGACTGGCGGACACCAGGTACAGAACAGTGTTTTGGGCTGGCACCGCTGCTCACAAGGCTAATCCTCCGCCTGCGATCAGTGCGGTGCACCGGCTGCAGCGGCCATTGGGGGGTGAACCAACGGCAAAGGAAGACCTTTCTCTCTATCTCTCTCTCTCACTGTCCACTCTGCCTGTCAAAAAAAAAAAAAAAAAAACAACATAATTTAAAGGAAAAAAATCAGGCTTATGGAGTCAGGCAAAGTCTTTACAATGTTGCAACTGTCTGTAAAAAGATACTATGTAATTTGATTAATTCTTAAAATTTTGGAACTTCCTTAAAAAAATCAGGTTGCTTACTCTATCAATAGAATCCTGACAACCCTGGAAACATGAATGAAATGACAGCATAGAAACATGAATGAAAGGTCTAAAGATTTTTAGATGACTGTTCTCTTTTATAAAGCCACACTCACAATGAGAGTGAATTAGGAACCGACTCATGCAGTTAGGGGAATGATGCAGATCTGAGACAGAATCCGAGGTCCATGGGTGACTGGCACCCAACCATCCATTTGGGGGGTCCCAGTAAAATGTACTGAGTAGGATGACCTTCAGGGAAAGCTTAATTAGCTGCAGATGCCGGAAGACCCGGAGACCAAGCAACGGCCGCGAGCAGGAACGTCCTGGCTGAGCAAGTGACTAGAACCATTTTTTACAACTCTTGTCCACTAAGTACAACCGTAACCCGCCGAAATACCACGGACACACCAAAATAAGAACACTGGCATGTGGTAGGACCCGTAGTACAATGGCAGGGCACCTTGTTCCCACCCACCAACAGGAGGAGGAGACCAACTTGTGGGACCCCCCACCTACCGCCACGAAGGTGCTTCCTCCGGGATCCGCCTGACCACACCAGGCGCCCTCAGCGTCCGCGCCCCGCGGGCACCGCCGGGACCCCGGGCCACCAGGGGCCGCGCCGCTCCCTCCTCAGAGGCCGAGGCCGCCGGGCGGCGTCTCCGCAGGAGCCCTGCCCGGCCGGGGCTGACCGAGAGGAGCCACGCGGACGCCGGGTCCTCGCTCTCCCTTCCCGGCTCCCGCTCCGGGACGGGGTCAGGGCCGACGGCGCCGCTCCGGCCGCGGACACCGGGACTCGCCAGGCCTGAGGAGCCGGCGCCGCGCAGACGCGGGAAAGCTCTCCGCCCGGCCGAACCCGCGCCCTCACCTGGCGCACGGCTGCGCTGCGGGCCCGCCCTTCCCGCCGGCGTCCGCCGCTGCCCCTCGCTCGCCGCCCTGTCCGGGATCGGGGCTGGGGCTCCGACGGCCCTGACGGCCCTCGGGCTGTAACTGAAAACAGCACCCGAACCGTCGCTTGAAGTCAAACGGCGGTTGCAACGCTAAGTAGCCTATTTATAGACTCACTATTCAAATGAGGGCTCCAGAGAGGGAGTCAGATTGGATGGAACGAAACAGTACCAACCAATCAGAAAGCAAAGGTTGCGCCTATGCAAATGTGGACCATCGCTGGTCTGCTCTGCTGCCCCTTGTGGCCAAGTACAGAAATGCAGAGCTGAGCCCCTTGCGCCTGCGCCTTGTGGCCACCAGAGTCTGGTGCTCGCAGGTGCGGTCCCTTCAAGTAGAGTGATGTGCAGGATCTTGCTGTCAGCATCACTGAAGACGTGCTGCCTTCCAAAGCCCAAGGACACGGGGCCCTAGGCAGTGGCGTCACCCAGATCTTGTTTTAAGAGCCAGTTTTCCATCCAGCACTGTGGCGTGGCAGGTTCGAGTCCCACCTGCTCCACTTCCCATCCAGCATGCTGCTAATGGCCTGAGAAAAACAGAGGAAGATATCCCAAATATTGGGGTCCCTGCCACCCACGTGGGAGACCCAGAAGCTCCTGGCTTCTGTCTGGCCCAGACCAGGGCCATTGCAGCCATTTTGGGAGTGAAGCAGAGGATGGAAGCTCTCTCTCACTCCCTCTCTCTCTCTCTTGCTCTCTCTCTCTCTCTCTTCCTCCCTCCCTCCCTCCCTCCCCCCTTTCTGTCTCTGCAACTCTTTTAAATAAAAAAAAAGACACAGTTCCCAACTGAGCCAGAGACTGGCGGACACCAGGTACAGAACAGTGTTTTGGGCTGGCACCGCTGCTCACAAGGCTAATCCTCCGCCTGCGATCAGTGCGGTGCACCGGCTGCAGCGGCCATTGGGGGGTGAACCAACGGCAAAGGAAGACCTTTCTCTCTATCTCTCTCTCTCACTGTCCACTCTGCCTGTCAAAAAAAAAAAAAAAAAAACAACATAATTTAAAGGAAAAAAATCAGGCTTATGGAGTCAGGCAAAGTCTTTACAATGTTGCAACTGTCTGTAAAAAGATACTATGTAATTTGATTAATTCTTAAAATTTTGGAACTTCCTTAAAAAAATCAGGTTGCTTACTCTATCAATAGAATCCTGACAACCCTGGAAACATGAATGAAATGACAGCATAGAAACATGAATGAAAGGTCTAAAGATTTTTAGATGACTGTTCTCTTTTATAAAGCCACACTCACAATGAGAGTGAATTAGGAACCGACTCATGCAGTTAGGGGAATGATGCAGATCTGAGACAGAATCCGAGGTCCATGGGTGACTGGCACCCAACCATCCATTTGGGGGGTCCCAGTAAAATGTACTGAGTAGGATGACCTTCAGGGAAAGCTTAATTAGCTGCAGATGCCGGAAGACCCGGAGACCAAGCAACGGCCGCGAGCAGGAACGTCCTGGCTGAGCAAGTGACTAGAACCATTTTTTACAACTCTTGTCCACTAAGTACAACCGTAACCCGCCGAAATACCACGGACACACCAAAATAAGAACACTGGCATGTGGTAGGACCCGTAGTACAATGGCAGGGCACCTTGTTCCCACCCACCAACAGGAGGAGGAGACCAACTTGTGGGACCCCCCACCTACCGCCACGAAGGTGCTTCCTCCGGGATCCGCCTGACCACACCAGGCGCCCTCAGCGTCCGCGCCCCGCGGGCACCGCCGGGACCCCGGGCCACCAGGGGCCGCGCCGCTCCCTCCTCAGAGGCCGAGGCCGCCGGGCGGCGTCTCCGCAGGAGCCCTGCCCGGCCGGGGCTGACCGAGAGGAGCCACGCGGACGCCGGGTCCTCGCTCTCCCTTCCCGGCTCCCGCTCCGGGACGGGGTCAGGGCCGACGGCGCCGCTCCGGCCGCGGACACCGGGACTCGCCAGGCCTGAGGAGCCGGCGCCGCGCAGACGCGGGAAAGCTCTCCGCCCGGCCGAACCCGCGCCCTCACCTGGCGCACGGCTGCGCTGCGGGCCCGCCCTTCCCGCCGGCGTCCGCCGCTGCCCCTCGCTCGCCGCCCTGTCCGGGATCGGGGCTGGGGCTCCGACCCCTGACGGCCCTCGGGCTGTAACTGAAAACAGCACCCGAACCGTCGCTTGAAGTCAAACGGCGGTTGCAACGCTAAGTAGCCTATTTATAGACTCACTATTCAAATGAGGGCTCCAGAGAGGGAGTCAGATTGGATGGAACGAAACAGTACCAACCAATCAGAAAGCAAAGGTTGCGCCTATGCAAATGTGGACCATCGCTGGTCTGCTCTGCTGCCCCTTGTGGCCAAGTACAGAAATGCAGAGCTGAGCCCCTTGCGCCTGCGCCTTGTGGCCACCAGAGTCTGGTGCTCGCAGGTGCGGTCCCTTCAAGTAGAGTGATGTGCAGGATCTTGCTGTCAGCATCACTGAAGACGTGCTGCCTTCCAAAGCCCAAGGACACGGGGCCCTAGGCAGTGGCGTCACCCAGATCTTGTTTTAAGAGCCAGTTTTCCATCCAGCACTGTGGCGTGGCAGGTTCGAGTCCCACCTGCTCCACTTCCCATCCAGCATGCTGCTAATGGCCTGAGAAAAACAGAGGAAGATATCCCAAATATTGGGGTCCCTGCCACCCACGTGGGAGACCCAGAAGCTCCTGGCTTCTGTCTGGCCCAGACCAGGGCCATTGCAGCCATTTTGGGAGTGAAGCAGAGGATGGAAGCTCTCTCTCACTCCCTCTCTCTCTCTCTTGCTCTCTCTCTCTCTCTCTTCCTCCCTCCCTCCCTCCCTCCCCCCTTTCTGTCTCTGCAACTCTTTTAAATAAAAAAAAAGACACAGTTCCCAACTGAGCCAGAGACTGGCGGACACCAGGTACAGAACAGTGTTTTGGGCTGGCACCGCTGCTCACAAGGCTAATCCTCCGCCTGCGATCAGTGCGGTGCACCGGCTGCAGCGGCCATTGGGGGGTGAACCAACGGCAAAGGAAGACCTTTCTCTCTATCTCTCTCTCTCACTGTCCACTCTGCCTGTCAAAAAAAAAAAAAAAAAAACAACATAATTTAAAGGAAAAAAATCAGGCTTATGGAGTCAGGCAAAGTCTTTACAATGTTGCAACTGTCTGTAAAAAGATACTATGTAATTTGATTAATTCTTAAAATTTTGGAACTTCCTTAAAAAAATCAGGTTGCTTACTCTATCAATAGAATCCTGACAACCCTGGAAACATGAATGAAATGACAGCATAGAAACATGAATGAAAGGTCTAAAGATTTTTAGATGACTGTTCTCTTTTATAAAGCCACACTCACAATGAGAGTGAATTAGGAACCGACTCATGCAGTTAGGGGAATGATGCAGATCTGAGACAGAATCCGAGGTCCATGGGTGACTGGCACCCAACCATCCATTTGGGGGGTCCCAGTAAAATGTACTGAGTAGGATGACCTTCAGGGAAAGCTTAATTAGCTGCAGATGCCGGAAGACCCGGAGACCAAGCAACGGCCGCGAGCAGGAACGTCCTGGCTGAGCAAGTGACTAGAACCATTTTTTACAACTCTTGTCCACTAAGTACAACCGTAACCCGCCGAAATACCACGGACACACCAAAATAAGAACACTGGCATGTGGTAGGACCCGTAGTACAATGGCAGGGCACCTTGTTCCCACCCACCAACAGGAGGAGGAGACCAACTTGTGGGACCCCCCACCTACCGCCACGAAGGTGCTTCCTCCGGGATCCGCCTGACCACACCAGGCGCCCTCAGCGTCCGCGCCCCGCGGGCACCGCCGGGACCCCGGGCCACCAGGGGCCGCGCCGCTCCCTCCTCAGAGGCCGAGGCCGCCGGGCGGCGTCTCCGCAGGAGCCCTGCCCGGCCGGGGCTGACCGAGAGGAGCCACGCGGACGCCGGGTCCTCGCTCTCCCTTCCCGGCTCCCGCTCCGGGACGGGGTCAGGGCCGACGGCGCCGCTCCGGCCGCGGACACCGGGACTCGCCAGGCCTGAGGAGCCGGCGCCGCGCAGACGCGGGAAAGCTCTCCGCCCGGCCGAACCCGCGCCCTCACCTGGCGCACGGCTGCGCTGCGGGCCCGCCCTTCCCGCCGGCGTCCGCCGCTGCCCCTCGCTCGCCGCCCTGTCCGGGATCGGGGCTGGGGCTCCGACGCCCTGACGGCCCTCGGGCTGTAACTGAAAACAGCACCCGAACCGTCGCTTGAAGTCAAACGGCGGTTGCAACGCTAAGTAGCCTATTTATAGACTCACTATTCAAATGAGGGCTCCAGAGAGGGAGTCAGATTGGATGGAACGAAACAGTACCAACCAATCAGAAAGCAAAGGTTGCGCCTATGCAAATGTGGACCATCGCTGGTCTGCTCTGCTGCCCCTTGTGGCCAAGTACAGAAATGCAGAGCTGAGCCCCTTGCGCCTGCGCCTTGTGGCCACCAGAGTCTGGTGCTCGCAGGTGCGGTCCCTTCAAGTAGAGTGATGTGCAGGATCTTGCTGTCAGCATCACTGAAGACGTGCTGCCTTCCAAAGCCCAAGGACACGGGGCCCTAGGCAGTGGCGTCACCCAGATCTTGTTTTAAGAGCCAGTTTTCCATCCAGCACTGTGGCGTGGCAGGTTCGAGTCCCACCTGCTCCACTTCCCATCCAGCATGCTGCTAATGGCCTGAGAAAAACAGAGGAAGATATCCCAAATATTGGGGTCCCTGCCACCCACGTGGGAGACCCAGAAGCTCCTGGCTTCTGTCTGGCCCAGACCAGGGCCATTGCAGCCATTTTGGGAGTGAAGCAGAGGATGGAAGCTCTCTCTCACTCCCTCTCTCTCTCTCTTGCTCTCTCTCTCTCTCTCTTCCTCCCTCCCTCCCTCCCTCCCCCCTTTCTGTCTCTGCAACTCTTTTAAATAAAAAAAAAGACACAGTTCCCAACTGAGCCAGAGACTGGCGGACACCAGGTACAGAACAGTGTTTTGGGCTGGCACCGCTGCTCACAAGGCTAATCCTCCGCCTGCGATCAGTGCGGTGCACCGGCTGCAGCGGCCATTGGGGGGTGAACCAACGGCAAAGGAAGACCTTTCTCTCTATCTCTCTCTCTCACTGTCCACTCTGCCTGTCAAAAAAAAAAAAAAAAACATAATTTAAAGGAAAAAAATCAGGCTTATGGAGTCAGGCAAAGTCTTTACAATGTTGCAACTGTCTGTAAAAAGATACTATGTAATTTGATTAATTCTTAAAATTTTGGAACTTCCTTAAAAAAATCAGGTTGCTTACTCTATCAATAGAATCCTGACAACCCTGGAAACATGAATGAAATGACAGCATAGAAACATGAATGAAAGGTCTAAAGATTTTTAGATGACTGTTCTCTTTTATAAAGCCACACTCACAATGAGAGTGAATTAGGAACCGACTCATGCAGTTAGGGGAATGATGCAGATCTGAGACAGAATCCGAGGTCCATGGGTGACTGGCACCCAACCATCCATTTGGGGGGTCCCAGTAAAATGTACTGAGTAGGATGACCTTCAGGGAAAGCTTAATTAGCTGCAGATGCCGGAAGACCCGGAGACCAAGCAACGGCCGCGAGCAGGAACGTCCTGGCTGAGCAAGTGACTAGAACCATTTTTTACAACTCTTGTCCACTAAGTACAACCGTAACCCGCCGAAATACCACGGACACACCAAAATAAGAACACTGGCATGTGGTAGGACCCGTAGTACAATGGCAGGGCACCTTGTTCCCACCCACCAACAGGAGGAGGAGACCAACTTGTGGGACCCCCCACCTACCGCCACGAAGGTGCTTCCTCCGGGATCCGCCTGACCACACCAGGCGCCCTCAGCGTCCGCGCCCCGCGGGCACCGCCGGGACCCCGGGCCACCAGGGGCCGCGCCGCTCCCTCCTCAGAGGCCGAGGCCGCCGGGCGGCGTCTCCGCAGGAGCCCTGCCCGGCCGGGGCTGACCGAGAGGAGCCACGCGGACGCCGGGTCCTCGCTCTCCCTTCCCGGCTCCCGCTCCGGGACGGGGTCAGGGCCGACGGCGCCGCTCCGGCCGCGGACACCGGGACTCGCCAGGCCTGAGGAGCCGGCGCCGCGCAGACGCGGGAAAGCTCTCCGCCCGGCCGAACCCGCGCCCTCACCTGGCGCACGGCTGCGCTGCGGGCCCGCCCTTCCCGCCGGCGTCCGCCGCTGCCCCTCGCTCGCCGCCCTGTCCGGGATCGGGGCTGGGGCTCCGACGGCCCTCGGGCTGTAACTGAAAACAGCACCCGAACCATCGCTTGAAGTCAAACGGCGGTTGCAACGCTAAGTAGCCTATTTATAGACTCACTATTCAAATGAGGGCTCCAGAGAGGGAGTCAGATTGGATGGAACGAAACAGTACCAACCAATCAGAAAGCAAAGGTTGCGCCTATGCAAATGTGGACCATCGCTGGTCTGCTCTGCTGCCCCTTGTGGCCAAGTACAGAAATGCAGAGCTGAGCCCCTTGCGCCTGCGCCTTGTGGCCACCAGAGTCTGGTGCTCGCAGGTGCGGTCCCTTCAAGTAGAGTGATGTGCAGGATCTTGCTGTCAGCATCACTGAAGACGTGCTGCCTTCCAAAGCCCAAGGACACGGGGCCCTAGGCAGTGGCGTCACCCAGATCTTGTTTTAAGAGCCAGTTTTCCATCCAGCACTGTGGCGTGGCAGGTTCGAGTCCCACCTGCTCCACTTCCCATCCAGCATGCTGCTAATGGCCTGAGAAAAACAGAGGAAGATATCCCAAATATTGGGGTCCCTGCCACCCACGTGGGAGACCCAGAAGCTCCTGGCTTCTGTCTGGCCCAGACCAGGGCCATTGCAGCCATTTTGGGAGTGAAGCAGAGGATGGAAGCTCTCTCTCACTCCCTCTCTCTCTCTCTTGCTCTCTCTCTCTCTCTCTTCCTCCCTCCCTCCCTCCCTCCCCCCTTTCTGTCTCTGCAACTCTTTTAAATAAAAAAAAAGACACAGTTCCCAACTGAGCCAGAGACTGGCGGACACCAGGTACAGAACAGTGTTTTGGGCTGGCACCGCTGCTCACAAGGCTAATCCTCCGCCTGCGATCAGTGCGGTGCACCGGCTGCAGCGGCCATTGGGGGGTGAACCAACGGCAAAGGAAGACCTTTCTCTCTATCTCTCTCTCTCACTGTCCACTCTGCCTGTCAAAAAAAAAAAAAAAACAACAACATAATTTAAAGGAAAAAAATCAGGCTTATGGAGTCAGGCAAAGTCTTTACAATGTTGCAACTGTCTGTAAAAAGATACTATGTAATTTGATTAATTCTTAAAATTTTGGAACTTCCTTAAAAAAATCAGGTTGCTTACTCTATCAATAGAATCCTGACAACCCTGGAAACATGAATGAAATGACAGCATAGAAACATGAATGAAAGGTCTAAAGATTTTTAGATGACTGTTCTCTTTTATAAAGCCACACTCACAATGAGAGTGAATTAGGAACCGACTCATGCAGTTAGGGGAATGATGCAGATCTGAGACAGAATCCGAGGTCCATGGGTGACTGGCACCCAACCATCCATTTGGGGGGTCCCAGTAAAATGTACTGAGTAGGATGACCTTCAGGGAAAGCTTAATTAGCTGCAGATGCCGGAAGACCCGGAGACCAAGCAACGGCCGCGAGCAGGAACGTCCTGGCTGAGCAAGTGACTAGAACCATTTTTTACAACTCTTGTCCACTAAGTACAACCGTAACCCGCCGAAATACCACGGACACACCAAAATAAGAACACTGGCATGTGGTAGGACCCGTAGTACAATGGCAGGGCACCTTGTTCCCACCCACCAACAGGAGGAGGAGACCAACTTGTGGGACCCCCCACCTACCGCCACGAAGGTGCTTCCTCCGGGATCCGCCTGACCACACCAGGCGCCCTCAGCGTCCGCGCCCCGCGGGCACCGCCGGGACCCCGGGCCACCAGGGGCCGCGCCGCTCCCTCCTCAGAGGCCGAGGCCGCCGGGCGGCGTCTCCGCAGGAGCCCTGCCCGGCCGGGGCTGACCGAGAGGAGCCACGCGGACGCCGGGTCCTCGCTCTCCCTTCCCGGCTCCCGCTCCGGGACGGGGTCAGGGCCGACGGCGCCGCTCCGGCCGCGGACACCGGGACTCGCCAGGCCTGAGGAGCCGGCGCCGCGCAGACGCGGGAAAGCTCTCCGCCCGGCCGAACCCGCGCCCTCACCTGGCGCACGGCTGCGCTGCGGGCCCGCCCTTCCCGCCGGCGTCCGCCGCTGCCCCTCGCTCGCCGCCCTGTCCGGGATCGGGGCTGGGGCTCCGACGGCCCTCGGGCTGTAACTGAAAACAGCACCCGAACCGTCGCTTGAAGTCAAACGGCGGTTGCAACGCTAAGTAGCCTATTTATAGACTCACTATTCAAATGAGGGCTCCAGAGAGGGAGTCAGATTGGATGGAACGAAACAGTACCAACCAATCAGAAAGCAAAGGTTGCGCCTATGCAAATGTGGACCATCGCTGGTCTGCTCTGCTGCCCCTTGTGGCCAAGTACAGAAATGCAGAGCTGAGCCCCTTGCGCCTGCGCCTTGTGGCCACCAGAGTCTGGTGCTCGCAGGTGCGGTCCCTTCAAGTAGAGTGATGTGCAGGATCTTGCTGTCAGCATCACTGAAGACGTGCTGCCTTCCAAAGCCCAAGGACACGGGGCCCTAGGCAGTGGCGTCACCCAGATCTTGTTTTAAGAGCCAGTTTTCCATCCAGCACTGTGGCGTGGCAGGTTCGAGTCCCACCTGCTCCACTTCCCATCCAGCATGCTGCTAATGGCCTGAGAAAAACAGAGGAAGATATCCCAAATATTGGGGTCCCTGCCACCCACGTGGGAGACCCAGAAGCTCCTGGCTTCTGTCTGGCCCAGACCAGGGCCATTGCAGCCATTTTGGGAGTGAAGCAGAGGATGGAAGCTCTCTCTCACTCCCTCTCTCTCTCTCTTGCTCTCTCTCTCTCTCTCTTCCTCCCTCCCTCCCTCCCTCCCCCCTTTCTGTCTCTGCAACTCTTTTAAATAAAAAAAAAGACACAGTTCCCAACTGAGCCAGAGACTGGCGGACACCAGGTACAGAACAGTGTTTTGGGCTGGCACCGCTGCTCACAAGGCTAATCCTCCGCCTGCGATCAGTGCGGTGCACCGGCTGCAGCGGCCATTGGGGGGTGAACCAACGGAAAAGGAAGACCTTTCTCTCTGTCTCTCTCTCTCTCACTGTCCACTCTGCCTGTCAATAAATAAATAAATAAATAAACAAACAGTGTTTTGACCTGGTGGTGTTCACAAGAGGGTAAGAGCGAGAGCAGAGGGCTGGAATGAAGAAGGTGGCGCTGCGTGAAAGTAGCCCCCTAAAACAAGGTGGCTCCCGCTTGGACAACAGGAGGACCTGGGCCTCTGTGTTGGAATGAAAATCTGCCAGTGTGGCAGTCAGAGACAGTCAGATCCTCGACGTGGACCCATCATCCTGAGAGGCAGCCACCAGGGACCTCCCACCTGGCTTTGCAGGCTTACGCTGGGGCCCAGGAGACTGCAGGGACAGACAGGGCAGTGTCCAGCACACAAGAAATTACCATGAAGCTGATGGATGAATTCTACTCACCCAAAATCAAGAGATCGCCATAAAAGAAGGGGGAGCCGGCTGAGGTGTCTGTGAAGATCCCAGAGAACCTGGGAACAAGGATCTGAGCTGGCTGGAACAGAAGGAGAAGGAGGTTGCCAATGCCTTGCCCTGCTTTAAGACCATTGTGAGCCGGCGCCACGGCTCACTAGGCTAATCCTCCGCCTTGTGGTGCCGGCACACCAGGTTCTAGTCCCGGTCGGGGCGCCGGATTCTGTCCCGGTTGCCCCTCTTCCAGGCCAGCCCTCTGCTGTGGCCAGGGAGTGCAGTGGAGGATGGCCCAGGTGCTTGGGCCCTGCACCCCATGGGAGACCAGGAGAAGCAGCTGCTTCTTGCCTTCAGATCAGCGCGGTGCGCCGGCCACAGCAGCCATTGGGGGGTGAACCAATGGAAACGGAAGACCTTTCTCTCCGTCTCTCTCTCTCTCTCACTGTCTACTCTGCCTGTCAAAAAAAAAAAAGACCATTGTGGACAAAATGGCCATTGACAAGAAGATCCTGGAGATCCTTCCGGGGTCAGCCAGCAAGGTGCTGGGGGCCATCTTACCCCTGGTGCAGAGCGACCTTCGCAGTCGGCACAGCTCAGCCCTCTCCTGCTATGGCCGAGGGTTCCAAAGGCTCAGAACCTCATTCGCTGGTCTGACCAAGAGATGCTGGAAGGTATGAACTCAGAAGATAAAGAGACAGTGACGACTATGAAGGGGGGTCATCACGGCTGTGCTGGACGGAGTGAAGGAGCTGGTCACACTGACCATCGAGGGACAGGGGTGGCTGTCTCAAACAAGCCCAGTGAAGCCCAGTTCCCCAGCTGGTAAACCTAATTAATATTTTAAATTATAACAATTGTAAAATATAAAACTAAAAATAACTTACCTTAGGTTAAATGAATTGGGATAAACAAGTGCATTTCCTCTAGCAACCTCCCCTATGCCTGTAGAGATTGATGTTAGGACATTTAAGAAGCCATATTGTGCTGGAGCAGAGAGAAGAGGAAAAGAATAAACAGAAGTCAGGAGATGTTAATAGTTCTGGGTATTGGGAGGAGCAGTAAGACTAAGACAGAATTCTGTAACTAATTTAGAATTTGCAATCCAAATTTGTGAAGGCTATGGTGAGTACTTAGATTTAAGGGTCATAAACTCTTATTCCTTTTTTTTTTTTTTTGACAGGCAGAGTGGATAGTGAGAGAGAGAGAGAGAGAGAGAGAAAGGTCTTCCTTTGCCATTGGTTCACCCTCCAATGGCCGCTGCGGCCAGCGCGCTGCAGCCAGTGCACTGCGCTGATCCGATGGCAGGAGCCAGGTACTTATCCTGGTCTCCCATGGGGTGCAGGGCCCAAGAACTTGGGCCATCCTCCACTGCACTCCTTGGCCACAGCAGAGAGCTGGCCTGGAAGAGGGGCAACCGGGACAGAATCTGGCGCCCCGACCGGGACTAGAACCCGGTGTGCCGGCGCCGCAAGGCGGAGGATTAGCCTAGTGAGCCACGGCGCTGGCAACTCTTATTCCTTTCAACAACCTTATTCAACAACATGATTGCTGATTCTTCATTCCAACAGGAGATTTAGAGATTTGCTCTCAGGAAAGAAAGACAAAGAAAGTCTTCACAGAGGACTGCACTATCAAAGATGAGACACTATTTGCAACAATTTCTCTCCAGAGAATTGGTTTCAATAGATGATGTGACCTATACTGACTGACATTTGGACATCTGTCAACAAAGGATCTCAGGTTCTACATAGTCCCCTACAGTGGGCTAGCCATATGACAATCCTGCATAGAATTTATAAACAGTTTTTTTGTGTGTGTGTTCACTTTTAACTGTTTACAGAATCTCTTTCTGCTTGGAAAATAACCTATTAAAGTGAAATTTGGGGCATTAATCTTATTTACTTTATCTAGTCAACCCTGCGCTTCATTGAAAAGTGCTCTTGAGATCCAGAGGTGTTCTTTTTTAATAATCCCCTTCCTAGTATTTTCACCATTTGAAATGTATAAATATCCAACTATAATGAGATCATTTTCAGGTAGAATCACATAGTTGTGTTCCTTATAGATGTTTTATTTTCCCTTTCTGATTAATAGTACTTAATTCTGGAAATTAAGCTTTCTCTGAAATGCTTTCAAAATTGGCACCAAATATTTCTTGCTCAAGATCATAGTTCATAATAGTATGTGTGTAGATATTTGTAAAAGGTGAAAGATTAAATGATTGGAAGAGAAACCAGAGTATATGTGTGTAGATATTTGTAATATTTTACTATTCTAACTAGTTTCCTACTTGTTTGCTACTTTCATAGAAAAGTTAGGATTAGAAGAATAGTATCTGAGAAGCAGTGAATTTAATAAATTTGCTTCATGTCATATGCATAAATTTGATTGCATTGTACATTAATTTATATGGTTTCTGTTTTATCAAAATGCTGTATTCTATTTATTAAAATTTATAGTTATTCTCTTGTTTTATCTCTAATTCATTTTCAAAACATCACCTTATGTTTGCTTTTAGCTGAGGAACCTATGCTCATGCATAAGAAAACAAAAACTTAAAGAGAATTCATATAAGCATTCAGATAGTTCTGTAGGTTATTTCCTTTCAGATATTTTTCATAGTCTACCATGTAAGGTTTAGTTGAAAGCGTTTTATCATGTATTTGCAGTTCTAATCCTTGATATCTCAATTCTTTATATGATTTATTTAACATGCCTAATTATTTCCATCTGCTGAGGCCACTGAGCAAGAAAATAATCCTCTTGGAGGCTTCAAAAATTATAGTATATTATAAGTACTCCAACTAGTCTCAGATCAGGAAAGACTTCTTAGAAGAAAGTGATATTTGGACTGGTCTTTAAGAATGAAATGAAATTCGCTAAGAAATAGATGAACACACTGTGCAAAGTGGACCATATAGTCCTATGCCTACGGACAGCAGAATGAAGTGCACAATTCATGTACATACAGTTCAGCATAGCTCAAGTCACATAGGTCTATGAAAATAGGGGATAGATTAGAAAGAGTAAGATATTAGAGTATCTTGTATGCCAACTCAGGAATTTGCATTTTACTCTAAATGCTATTGATGAAATTGTAAAGCAGTATGTGACTGGATAAGATTTACATTTTGAGAAAGAGTAATGCAGTGGCATTGAAGGTTGGAGATTGAAGGTGGGCAAATCATGCCAGAGATCCTGTGATTACTTTAAGTCCATGCAATAAACAAATCCTTAAAAATAAAAGTGATAAAAATAGCTGTTCCCAATCTTTCATAAAAGATAGGATTTCATTCTTTTTTATTGCTGAATAGTATTCCATTGTGTATACATACAATAATTTGTTTATCCAGGCATTGGTTGATTCCATAACTAAGCTATTGTGAATTGAGCAGAAATAAACTTAGTGGTACAGATAACTTTTCCATATGCTGATTTCATTTCATTTGGATAAATTCCAATAAGTGGAATAGATGGGTCATATAGTAGATCTATTTTCAGATTCTGAGGAATCTCCATAGTGTCTTCCACAATGTCCATACTAGTTTATGTTCCCACAAATAGTGTATTAGGGAACATTTTCCCAACATCCTCACCATCATTTATGTTTTGTTGATTTCTATGTGATTTCCCTTCTAACTGCGGTTAAGAGAAACCTCATTATGGTTTTCAATTCACATTTCCATGATGACTAGTGATTCTGAGCATTTTTTCATGTATTTGTTGGCCATTTGAATTTCCTCTTTTGCAAAAAGCCTGTTCAAGTCCTTTGCACATTTCTTAACTGGTTTCTTTGTTTTGTTGTTGAGTTACTTAAAATTATGATGATTTCAGCCTCATAGAAGGAGTTGGGGAGGACTCCCTCCCTTTCAGTTGTTTTAAATAGTTTGAAAAGAATAGAATTAGTTCTTGGCACCATGGCTCACTAGGTAATCCTCTGCCTGCAGCACCGGCATCCCATGTGGGCACCGAGTTCTAGTCCCGGTTGCTCCTCTTCCAGTCCAGCTCTCTGCTGGGTCTCTGCAACCACATGGGAGACCAGGAGAAAGCTCCAGGCTCCTGGCTTCAGATTGGCACAATGCCGGCCATATTGGACATTTGGGGGGTGAACCAATGGAAGGAAGACTTTTCTCTCTGTCTCTCTCTCACTGTCTATAACTCTATCTGTCAAATAAAAAAAAGTTAAAAAAAAAGAAAAAAGAATAGAATTAGTTCTTTAAAAGTCTGGTAGAATTGAACAGTGAAGTTATTTGGTGCTGGGCTTTTCTTGTTGGGAGGATCTTTATTACTGATTCAGTCTTCATCTTGGTTATTGGTCTGGTTAGATTTTCTGTCTTTATGTCTCAGTTTGGGTAGATGGTATGTTTCCAGACAGCTATCCATCTCTTCTAGATTTTCCAGTTTGTTGGCATATTTTTTATTAGTCATTTCTTTTTTTATAATTATTTGACAGGTAGAGTTATAGACAGCGAGAGAGAAAGACAGAAAGAAAGGTCTTCCATCCATTGGTTCACTCCCCAAATGGCCACTACGGCCAGCGCTGTGCCAATCCAAAGCCAGGAGCCTCCTCCCAGTCTCCCATGTGGGCACTGGGGCCCAAGCACTTGGGTTGTTCTCCACTGCCCTCCCGGGCCACAGCAGAGAGCTGGACAGGAAGAGGAGAAACCAGGACTAGAACCCCGTGCCCATGAGGGATGCTGGTGCTGCAGGCAGAGGATCAACCAAGTGAGCCATGTCACTGGCCCCCATGTTAGTCATTACTGTGGACTCTCTTATGGAACTATTGGCATCTGACTGAAAGAACCTACACAAGAATAAATGATGTAAAATATTGTGACACTATATACACCTTTTTTTAAAAAAATTATTGATTTGAAAAGCAGATTTGTAGAGAGGAGAGACAGAGATAGACACAGAGAGATATTCCATTCAGTGGTTCAATCCTCAAATTACTACAATGGCCAGGTTTCAGACAGGCTGAAGCAAGGAGCCATGAGTTTGTCTTGGGTCTCCCATATGGGTGGCAGGGGCTGAAGCACTTGAGGCATCATTTCCAAGTACATTAGTAGGGAGCTGGATTGGAACTGGAACAGGCAGAACACAAACAGGCTGCTATACGGTATGCCAACATGTTAGATGGCCCTTTAAGCCATTATGGCACAATGTCAGCCTCACTATATACAAATATTAAATAAAATTTATTTATGGAGCAATTACCGAGATATGTTTTATGAAAATCCAGTTGTACCCTAGATAAAAGTTGGTAATGTAAAATGATTTGGTCATAATTTTAAAATCTACATAGTCTCTTTCCTCCACAGTATTTTTAGTTGGAGTAAGAGAACCTGGAATGACTGAATTTTTTTCTTATCTAGCAAAATGACATTAAACTATAAGGTTTCTGATCTGGTCAGCTCTTGCATTGCATTTTGTAGATATCCCTTAACATTCTGTGACATAATTGTTCACCTGTAAAAGAGAAAATGTCTAACTTGAGAGACAGGGTAATAATGCATTTTTCCCTGCCCTAGCACATCTGTTTGATATATTGGAACTATTAGAAATCCATGAAACAATAGAAATATTCTCTTCCTTCTTAGAACCTTCTAAATTTCAAGATTTTTTTTAATCTAGGTAGAAGTTTGGGATAATTCTTTTTCACACAGGTTGGTATAGGAGATAATTGAGATTTAAAGGAAGATTGAAGGCATATGGTAATTATCTTGCAATAATAAAAGGAATTATCCTGACCTTGAAAATATCATTCTAATAACTTCCTTGGTCTATTATAATAGCTTTAGCTTTAAGTTCTCTGTTGATGTGCTAGTATTATTTGATTTTATTCAAAGTACTTTAATGTCTTATTTTTTTGTTCTAAGAAGTTTATAAAGATTTGTCTTCTAGCTCAGATATACTTTCTTCTGCCTTTCCAAGTCTGTTGCTAAAGCTCTCCTCTGTATTTTTATTTGACACATTGAATTCTTCATTTCTAATATTTCCTTTGATTTTTTTCATAATCTCAATCCCATGGTAGGATCTTTCTTCCATGTCATGTATGGATTTCTATTACCCATGATCTTGCTTCTCATTGCTTCTGAGTAATGGTATGACTAACATTTTGAACTCATTTGACGTATTCATCTGAAAGGCAAAGAGAGAGATGGGGGGGAGAAAAAAAGAGAGAGGGGGAGAGAGAGAGACAGAGAGAGATTCTCCATCTGCTGTTTCACTGCCCTGAGGGTTGCAAAAGCTGGGTCTTGATCTGGTTGAAGCCAAGGGCCAGGAGATCTATCTGGATCTCCCACCTGTGATAGTGGCCCAAGGACTTAAGCCATCTTATGCTGCTTTCCCAGGTACATTAGTAGGGAGCTGGGTTAGAAGTGAAGCAGCTGGGACTTGAACTAGCATTCATATGGGATGGCAACATCGCAGGTGGTGGCTTAACCCGGAACTGAACCATAATGCTGGCCTCAGAAGTTAAGATTTTCAGTAGTTTTTATTGAATTTTAAGTTAATATAAAGTTTAATTTTAAATAAGAGCTATGTTCAACAACTGACTACCAAAGTTTCAAAAACTTGAGCAATGATCAAGATGAATATAAATTGATTTCAGAAAAAATAATTAGTATTTCTCTACTGTTATGTCTTACTAACATTGTTACATATTTTCTATGAAATCTGGTGGTACAATTACCTTAAAACACTATACTTAAGGTCAGTGCCATGGTTCAATAGGCTAATCCTCTGCCTAGCAGCGCCAGCACATCGGGTTCTAGTCCCAGTCGGGGTGCCGGATTCTGTACCGGTTGCCCCTCTTCCAGGCCAGCTCTCTGCTGTGGCCAGGGAGTGCAGTGGAGGGTGGCCCAAGTGCTTGGGCCCTGCACCCCACAGGAGACCAGGATAAGTACCTGGCTCTTGCCTTCAGATCAGCGTGGTGCGCCGGCCGCAGCACGCCGGCCTCGGTGGCCATTGGAGGGTGAACCAATGGCAAAGGAAGACCTTTCTCTCTCTCTCTCTCTCTCACTGTCCATTCTCCTTGTAAAAAAAAAAAAACAAAAAACAAAAAAACAAAACACTATACTTAATTTGTTACCAGCTTAGTTGCTAAAACAGTCTGCTTCTGTTACTCAGGTAATCATTTTATTGGGGCCTATCTTACAAAAGCATTATAATATGTTCTTATTGATTATATAACTAAGACATTTTACTATATTAAATTTGCAACTCTTCCACTCCAGCTCTCTGCTATGGCCCAGGAGGGCAGTGGAGGATGGCTCAAGTGCTTGGGCCCCTGCACCTGCATGGGAGACCAAGAGGAAGCACCTGGCTCCTGGCTTCAGATCAGTGCAGTGCCAGCCATAGTGGCCATTTGGGGAGTGAATCAGGGGAAAGAAGATCTTTCTCTCTGCCTCTCTCTCTCTCACTGTCTATAACCCTACCTGTCAAATAAAAAAAAATTACCAAGAATTAATTTTATCTTCTCTGTGATAATTTTCTTAATTACTTCAGAATTTTGTCGACTAGTCTTAACTACAGGAAACCAAATAATAATTTCATATTTTATAGTTTGTTTCTTAACCTAAAAGTACATATCTATATCTATATATACATAGGCTGAGGCCAGAGTTAACTATTCTTGCCGATTTCTAACAGGCCTGATGTTAATCTGCAGCAGCAACATGCCTATTTTCAGGTGTCATAATATTTAAACAAGCAATTACAATCATTTTGTCTCTATTTCCAGTCTTCCTTGAGAATGGGGACTGCCTAAGATACTCAGATTATTCAACAGATACAATGGGTAGTATGGACAATGGTTTTCAGGGTGAAGTTTTATTTTCATTATCAATGCTGATAGATGAATAAAATAAGTGTGATTTTTCATCTTCTGGATTTAATCATAGTTGTCTGGAGTTACTGCAGACAATCAATGAAGATGCAGCGGGAGGAACATAGGAAAAGTCAAAAGAAATTTCAGAGATGCCAGCCTTGATATCCTTGAGCCACTGAACTAAACTCTCCATAATTCTGAAGAGACAAAAATATATTTTTTTGTGTTTAATCCACTATTTACTAGATGTTTCTCTCTGATATGCTTGCTTGCTCTATTCATAGCCTAAACTGCAGACATACTGAGCCAGGCTGTATTATGCTTCCAAGCTTTGACTAACACAGGGCCCTGTGACTAGATGTGCCTTTTCTCTTTGATCACCTAGCTTTATGAATAAGGTAGAGTATACTTTATTACATAATTTTATTCCTCATTTAATCATCTGTCACTTCAGTATTACAAATAATTTATCTTTGATCCTTATTATAACTTGTATATTCCTCATACTGCTTATAGCACTGACATTTGTTTGCATATGCATTTCTCTGAATTTCTCCTTAACTTTATTCCATTATTGTCCTCTACTGAAAACTTGATTGTATAATTTCACCCCTAATTGTTCCCTTTCCTTCACTAAATTTTAATACTACCAATATGTTCTAGATCTCTTTATATATTGCATGCATATCTATGTTAATACATAAAAACAGTAAGATTTTTCAATCCTGAGACAAATCAATTTTGCCCAGTTTGGGCAGTACCATCTCTGTCAAGAATGTATGTTCATAGTCAGCATTTTATAGGCATATGTTCAAATAATAATACAATCTTGACTTTTAGAAATTTAACACAAAAGCTCTGCATGAGGCCAACATTAAAAATAAGTACACTTTTCCAATTTATATTTCAACCTATTCCTTGGTTTGACTTTTCCCTTTCATCTATGTAAGACACTTATCCTAATTCAAATTATTTCTATTAAGAATGGCAGGTGGACAGACTCAAATGGTTAAGACAAAAAGGTTAATATTGACTGATGAAACAGATTGGGAAAAATCTTGACTTCAGACATAGTTTAATTCAGAGTCTTAAAAAGCATCACCACAATTCAGTTCTTTCATTCTTTTGGGTCTGCCATGTTCTCTAACTTTGCCTTATCCCCAAATTTGTATTCTGTAGCCCATGGGTCACAATTTTGTAAATTTCTCTTCAGAGTGTATTTATTGAAATCAGAAACCTCCTGCTACAGTGTTAGGAAGGGAATGCCAAGAAAGGAAGGCCTGAGAAACTTCTCAAAGTGGATTCTTTTAAGTACAATTCAAGGGAGGAGCAGAACACAGCTTTGTAATCTTGATATCAAAAAAGAACAAAGCAAGAAAAATATATTAGATATGCTGCAGAATGGTATTAGAATAAAAAGAAATAAATAGGCCAATGGAATGCAATAAAGACCTAGAAATAAATGCATGCATCTACAGGAAACTGATCTTTGACAAAGGTGCTCAGAATATGCATTAGAGAAAGGGATATATTCTCAATAAATGATGCAGGGAGAATTGGATTTCCAAAGGGAGAAGAATGAAAATAGACTATCTTTCACTATGCATAAAGGCCTACATGTAAGACTTGAAACTATGAAACTACTAAAAGAAATCATAGGATATGATTAGACACAGATTATAGCAAGGTTAATATAAAATCAGGCTGCAAATGCACAAGAAACAAAAGCAAAAACATACAAATAGGACTTCCTTAAACTGAAGTGCCACAAAGGAAACAATCAACAGAGTAAACAGACATCCTACAGAATGGGAACAACCTAAATGCCCATGAAGTGTTGAATGGGTGAAAAAAATGTTGCTTATACATACAAATACAATAGATTGTCAGTGAGCACAGTTATCTGTGACAACATGGATGGAACTGTAGGTCATAAGGTTAAGTGAAATAGGTCAGGCACAGAAAGACAACTACAATATAATCTCACTCATATGTGGAATCTAAAGTTCATTTAAAAGTTGAAAGTAGGAACTGGCACAGTAGAATGGTGGGTAAAGACACCGCTTGCAGTGCCAGCATCCCATATGGGTACCAGTTTGAGTCCTGGCTACTCCACTTCTGATCCAGCTCCCTGCTATGGCCTGCAATTCCCTCGTGTCTGCTTTTGATTCTGTCATTTCCTTTTTGAAATTACTCATTTCTCAAATTGATTACAATATTGTTTGTTAGACAACATATTTATCCTTTTTCCATTTTTTGTTTTCAAGTTAGAATTTACAAGTATCACTTCTTTTTTTTAACTTTTATTTAATGAATATAAATTTCCAAAGTACGGCTTATGGATTACAATGGCTTCCCCCCCATAACGTCCCTCCCACCCGCAACCCTCCCCTTTCCCATTCCCTCTCCCCTTCCATTCACATGAGGATTCATTTTCAATTCTCTTTATATACAGAAGATCAGTTTAGCATACATTAAGTAAAGATTTCAACAGTTTGCTCCCACACAGAAACATAAAGTGAAAAATAATAGATGATTTTTTAAATGATGAAATCAGATCAGACCTATTGTCATGTTTAATCCCAGTGAGAGTCAAGTTGGGAATTGATAATTTCTTCTCTTTTTTTTTTAACAGAAGATCAGTTTAGTATGCATTAAGTAAAGATTTCAACAGTTTGCACCCCCATAGAAACACAAAGTGAAATATACTGTTTGAGTACTCGTTATAGCATTAAGCCTCAATGTACAGCACATTAAGGACAGAGATCCTACATGAAGAGTAAGTGCACCGTGACTCCTGTTGTTGACTTTACAAATTGACACTCCTGTTTATGGCATCAGTAATCTCCCTATGCACCAGTCATGAGTTTCCAAGGCTATGGAAGCCCCTTGAGTTCTCCAACTCTTATCTTGTTTAGAAAAGGTCATAGTCAAAGTGGAGGTTCTCTCCTCCCTTCAGAGAAAGGTACCTCCTTCTTTGAAGACCTGTTCTTTCCACTGGGATCTCACTCACAGAGATCCTTCATTTAGGTGTTTTTTTTTTTTTTTGCCAGAGTGTCTTGGCTTTCCATGCCTGAAATACTCTCATGGGCTTTTCAGCCAGATCCGAATGCCTTTAGGGCTGATTCTGAGGCCAGAGTGCTGTTTAGGACATCTGCCATTCTATGAGTCTGCTGAGTATCCTGCTTCCCATGTTGGATCACTCTTCCCTTTATTTATTCTATCAGTTAGTATTAGCAGGTACTA
This sequence comes from Oryctolagus cuniculus, assembly GCF_964237555.1. Classification (NCBI taxonomy): domain Eukaryota; kingdom Metazoa; phylum Chordata; class Mammalia; order Lagomorpha; family Leporidae; genus Oryctolagus; species Oryctolagus cuniculus. The sequence goes on along the minus strand of NW_027208209.1, from coordinate 37,327 downwards.
GACTTGTTTATGAGCTCCCTTTGACTCTTAGTCCTTTCATTATGATCAATTGTGAACTGAAATTGATCACTTGGACTAGTGAGATGGCATTGGTACATGCCACCTTGATGGGATTAAATTGGAGTCCCCTGGTATGTTTCTAACTCTACCATTTGGGGCAAGTCAGCTTGAGCATGTCCCAAATTGTACACCTCTTCCCTCTCTTATTCCTACTCTTATGTTTAACAGGGATCACATTTCAGTTAAATTTCAACACTTAAAAATAACTGCGTATTAATTACAAAATTAAACCAGTCATATTAAGTAGAACAGACAAAAAAATACTAAGAGGGATAATGTATTAAGTTGTTCATTAACAGTCAGGGCTATGCTGATCCAGTCACCATTTCACATAGTGTCCATTTCACTTCAACAGGTTTCCTTTTTGGTGTTCAGTCAGTTGTCACCGATCAGGGCAAACGTATGGTATTTGTCCCTTTGGGACTGGCTTATTTCACTCAGCATGATGTGTTCCAGATTCCTCCATTTTGTTGCAAATGACTGGATTTCGTTGTTTCTTACTGAGGTATAGTATTCTAAAGAGTACATATACCATAATTTCTTTATCCAGTCTACCGTTGATGGGCATTTAGGTTGGTTCCAGGTCTTGGCTATTGTGAATTGTGCTGCAATAAACATTAGGGTGCAGACCGCTTTTTTGTTTGCCAATTTAAATTCCTTTGGGTAAATTCCAAGGAGTGGGATGGCTGGGTCGAACGGTAGGGTTATATTCAGGTTTCTGAGGAATCTCCAGACTGAACTTCCATAGTGGCTTGACCAGTTTGCATTCCCACCAACAGTGGGTTAGTGTCCCTTTTTCCCCACATCCTCGCCAGCATCTGTTGTTGGTAGATTTCTGCATGTGAGCCATTCTAACTGGGGTGAGGTGGAACCTCATTGTGGTTTTGATTTGCATTTCCCTGATTGCTAGTGACCTTGAACATTTTTTCATGTGCCTGTTGGCCATTTGGATTTCCTCTTTTGAAAAATGTCTATTGAGGTCCTTGGCCCATCTCTTAAGTGGGTTGTTGGTTTTGTTTTTGTGGAGTTTCTTGATCTCTTTGTAGATTCTGGTTATTAACCCTTTATCTGTTGCATAGTTTGCAAATATTTTTTCCCATTCTGTCGGTTGTCTCTTCACTCTCCTGACTGTTTCTTTTGCAGTACAGAAACTTCTCAATTTGAGGCAATCCCAATAGTTGATTTTGGTTTTGACTGCCTGTGCCTCCCGGGTCTTTTCCAGAAATTCTTTACCTGTGCCAATATCTTGAAGGGTTTCTCCAATGTTCTCTAGTAACTTGATGGTGTCAGGTCATAGATTTAGGTCTTTAATCCATGTTGAGTGGATTTTTGTGTAAGGTGTAAGGTAGGGGTCTTGCTTCGTGATTCTGCATGTGGAAATCCAGTTTTCCCAGCACCATTTATTGAATAGACTGTCCTTGCTCCAGGAATTAGTTTTAGATCCTTGATCATAAATATAAGTTGGCTGTAGATGTTTGGATTGATTTCTGGTGTTTCAATTCTGTTCCATTGGTCTATCCATCTGTTTCTGTACCAGTACCATGCTGTTTTGATTACAACTGCCCTGTAGTATGTCCTGAAATCTGGTATTGTGATGCCTCCAGCTTTGTTTTTGTTGTACAAGATTGCTTTAGCTATTCAAAGTCTCTTGTGCCTCCATATATATTTCAGCATCATTTTTTCCAGATCTGAGAAGAAGGTCTTCGGTATCTTGATTGGTATTGCATTGAATTTATAAATTGCTTTTGGAAGAATGGACATTTTGATGATATTGATTCTTCCAATCCATGAGCATGGAAGATTTTTCCATTTCTTGGTATCCTCTTCTATTTCTTTCTTTAAGGTTTTGTAATTTTCATCGTAGAGATGGTTAAGTTTATTCCAAGGTATTCCTTGGTTAAGTTTATTCCAAGGTATTTGATTGTTTTTGTAGCTATTGTGAATGGAATTGATCTTAGAAGTTCTTCTTCAGCCATGGCATTGTCTGTGTATACAAAGGCTGTTGATTTTTGTGCATTGATTTTATACCCTGCTACTTTGCCAAAATCTTCTATGAGTTCCAACAGTCTCTTAGTAGAGTTCTTTGGGTCCCCTAAATAAAGAATCATGTCCTCTGCAAAGAGGGTAGTTTGAGTTCTTCCTTCCCAATTTGTATCCCTTTAATTTCTTTTTCTTGCCTAATAGCTCTGGCTAGAACCTCGAGAACTATATTGAATAGCAGTGGTGAGAGTGGGCATCCCTGTCTGGTACCAGATCTCAGTGGAAATGCTTCCAACTTTTCCCCATTCAATAGGATGTTGGCTGTGGGTTTTTCATAGATTGCTTTGATTGTATTGAGGAATGTTCCTTCCAAACCCAGTTTGCTTAGAGTTTTCATCATGAACGGGTGTTGTATTTTATCAAATGCTTTCTCTGCATCTATTGAGATAATCATATGGTTTTTCTTCTGCAGTCTGTTAATGTGGTTTATCACATTGATTGTCTTGCGCACATTAAACCATCCCTGCATACCAGGGATAAATCCCACTTGGTCTGGGTGGATGATCTTCCTGATGTGTTGTTGCATTCTATTGGCGAGAATTTTATTGAGGATTTTTGCATCTATGTTCATCAGGGATATTGGTCTGTAATTCTCTTTCAGTGCTGCATCTTTTTCCGGCTTAGGAATTAAGGTGATGCTGGCTTCATAGAAAGAATTTGGGAGGATTCCCTCTTCTTCGATTGTTCTGAATAGTTTGAGAAGAATTGGAGTTAGTTCTTCATAAATGTCTGGTAGAATTCAGCAGTGAATCCATCTGGTCCTGGGCTTTTCTTTGTTGGGAGGGCCTTTATTACTGTTTCAATTTCTGTCTCAGTTATGGGTCTGTTTAGGTTTTTGATGTCTTCCTGGTTCAATTTAGGTAGGTTGCATGTGTCCAGGAATCTATCCATTTCTGATAGGTTTCCCTGTTTGCTGGCATACAAGTCCTTGTAGTAATTTCTGATGATTCTCTTTATTTCTGTGGTGTCTGTTGTTACATTTCCTTTTTCATCTCTGATTTTATTGATTTGGGTCTTTTCTCTTCTTTTTTTAGTTAGTTGGGCCAATGGGGTGTCAATTTTGTTTATTTTTTCAAAAAACCAGCTCCTCGTTTGGCTGATTTTTTGTAATGTTTTTCTTGATTCAATCCTGTTGATTTCTTCTCTGATTTTAATTATTTCTCTTCTCCTACTAGATTTGGGTCTGGTTTGCTGTAGGTTTTCTAGATCCTTGAGGTGAATTGAAAGCTCATCTATTTGGTGCCTTTCCAATTTCTTGATGTAGGCACCTATTGATATAAACTTTCCTCTTAACACTGCTTTTGCTGCATCCCATAAGTTTTGGTATGTTGTGCTGTTATCCTCATTTACTTCCAGAAAGTTTTTGATTTCTCTTTTGATTTCTTCAATGACCCATTGTTCATTCAGGAGCATGTTGTTCACTCTCCATGTGTTTGCGTATGCTCTAGGGATTCCTGAGTTGCTAATTTCCAACTTCATTCCTTTATGGTCTGAGAAGCTGCATGGTATGATTCTAATTCTTTTGAATTTGCTGAGACTTGCTTTATGGCCTAGTATGTGGTCAATCCTAGAGAAGCTTCCATGTACTGCTGAGAAGAATGTAAAATCTTTAGCTGTAGGATTGAAAGTTCTGTATATATCTGTTAGATCCATTTGGACTATAGTGTCGTTCTAATCTACTGTATCCTTGTTGATCTTCTGTCCTATTGATCTGTCTATTTCTGAGAGTGGAGTATTGATGTCCCCCAGTACTATTGTATTGGGGTCTAAGTCTCCCTTTAAGTCCGTTAACAAATCTTTTAGATAAACCGTTGCCCTGTAGTTAGGTGCATATACATTGATAATTGTTATATCTTCCTGTTGAATTGATCCCTTAATCATTATGTAGTGTCCCTCTTTGTCTCTCCTAACGGTTTTTGTGGTAAAGTTTATGTTGTCTGATATTAAGATGGCTATGCCCGCTCTTTTTTCATTTCTGTTGGCATGGTATATCTTTTTCCAGCCTTTCACTTTCAGTCTGTATGGATCTTTGTTGGAAAGATGTGTTTCTTGTAAGCAGCAAATAGATGGGTTTTGTTCCTTAACCCAATCAGCCAATCGGTGTCTTTTAACTGAACAGTTCAGGCCATTCACTTTCAATGTGACTAATGATAAGTGGTAACTTTGCCCTGCCATTTGCCAAAGATAAGTTCTAATATATGCTTTGAATTCCCTGTGATCTTTTGCTGTGAGGTTTCCTTCCTTGGTTTCCTTCCTTTACCTTCTTTCATATTGATGACCGTGTTTCTGTGTTTCTGTGTGTTACACATCTTTAAGCATCTTTTGCAGGGCTGGACGAGTGGCAACAAATTCTTTCAATTTCTGTTTGCTATGAAAAGTCTTTATTTCACCTTCATTCACAAATGATAGCTTTGCAGGATATAATATTCTGGGCTGGCAGTTGTTCTCTCTTAGTACCTGGGCTATATCTCACCATTCCCTCCTAGCTTGTAGAGTTTCTGATGAGTAGTCAGCTGTGAGTGTGATTGGAGATCCTCTGAGAGTAATCTGACGTTTCTCTCTTACACATTTTAGGATCTTTTCTTTATGTTTCACTGTGGAGAGTTTAATTATAACGTGTCGTGGTGAGGATCTCTTTTGGTCGTGTTTATTAGGGGTTCTGTGAGCTTCCTGTACTAGGATTTCTCTGTCCTTCTCCAAACCTGGGAAATTTTCTGCTAATATCTCACTAAAAAGGCCTTCTAATCCTTTCTCCCTCTCCATGCCTTCAGGAACTCCTAGAACACGAGTGTTGGGTTTTTTAATAGTATCCTAAAGATTCCCGACAATATGTTTTAGATTTCTTTTTTTTATGCTTTTTTTTAAATTTTATTTAATGAATATAAATTTCTAAAGTACGATTTATGGATTACAATGGCTTCCCCCACATACCGTCCCTCCCACCCACTACCCTCCCCTTTCCCACTCCCTCTCCCCTTCCATTCACATCAAGATTCATTTTCGATTCTCTTAATATACAGAAGATCAGCTTAGTATATATTAAGTAAGGATTTCAACAGTTTGCTCTCACACAGAAACATAAAGTGAGAAATAATAGATGATTTTTTTAAATGATGATGAAATCAGATCAGACCTATTGTCATGTTTAATCCCAGTGAGAGTCAAGTTGGGAGTTGATAATTTCTTTCTTTTTTTTTTTTTTTTTTTTTTTTTTTTTTTTTTTTACAGAGGATCAGTTTAGTATGCATTAAGTAAAGATTTCAACAGTTTGCACCCACATAGAAACACAAAGTGAAATATATTGTTTGAGTACTCGTTATAGCATTAAATCTCAATACACAGCACATCAAGGAGAGAGATCCTACATGAGGAGTAAGTGCACAATGACTCCTGTTGTTGACTTTACCAATTGACACTCCTGTCTATGGCATCAGTAGTCTCCCTATGCTCCGGTCATGAGTTTCCAAGGCTATGGAAGCCCTCTGAGTTCTCCGATTCTTATCTTGTTTAGACAAGGTCATAGTCAAAGTGGAGGTTCTCTCCTCCCTTCAGAGAAAGGTATCTCCTTCTTTGAAGACCTGTTCTTTCCACTGGGATCTCACTCGCAGAGATCTTTTGCCAGAGTGTCTTGGCTTTCCATGCCTGAAATACTCTCATGGGCTATTCAGCCAGATCCGAATGCCTTTAGGGCTGATTCTGAGGCCAGAGTGCTGTATACTGTAGATTCCCAACAATATGTTTTAGATTTCTAATTTCCTCTTCTTTTCTTTGGTCTGACTGTATCCTTTCCTGTTCTCTGTCTTCTAAGTCCGATATTCTCTCTTCTGCTTCACCCATTCTGTTTGTAAGGCTCTCTATTGTGTTTTTCATTTGATTTATTGAATTCTTCACTTCAGTCACTATCACAGTTTCCTGTTGTACTAGTTGTTTTGTTTCATTTTGATTCCTCCTTAATATTTCATTTTCACAAGAGAGATTGTCTATCTTGTCCATTAAGGATTTCTGTAGTTCAAGAATTTGTGTTTGAGAACTTCTTAATGTTCTTTTCAATTTTTTGAGATCTGCTTCTTGCATTTCTTCTATCTCATCATCTTCATAATCTTGAATTGGGGTGTCTTTTTCATTTGAGGGTGTCATGGTGACTTCCTTGTTTTTATTACCTCGGTTTTTGCGTTTGTTTTTGGGCATATTGGAGATATTTGGTTTCTTCACTGTGGTGCTTTTTCTTGTTATACTATGACTCTAGATTAAGTGGACTATCTGTTTTTGATGGAGCCTTAGGGCTTGAGATGGGTGTGGCCTGAGAGCTCTGTTTGGTGTGCCAAAGGTGACACTCCCAGGTTAGGCGTGGTAAACCTCTTTCTCTCTCTCTCTTTCTTTTTTTTTTTTTTTGATTCAAAAGGGAAGTAATTCTGCACAGCTGAACGAAGTTGGAGGTAGTTAGCAGGCAAATGATATACCCACAGGAGCCAGAGATCAGAAGCTCTTTCCCAAGGACCACACAGGGAATCTGTTCAGCCCTCAGAGTGGGCTCAAATTCTCCTTCAGTCTCCCACTGGGTTGCCAAAGTTACGGAATTGTAGCATCTCTGGAGAGTGCTCACGTGAATTCCGTGAGTTCTCTCCCCCACCGTCTCTTTTTTCACAGTCTCAGTTCAGTAGCACCACAAATTTACTAGGTCCTAATCTCCTGTTAATTCGCCCCGCCCAGAGTCAGGTTTTTCTGCTAGGCTCAGGGCGGTGCAGACCTGAGGTCACTCTGCTTATGACGTATGTCCAAGATGGCGCCTGCTCTTTGTCTTGCTCGCCCTTGAGAGGTGAGCGGAGAGAAACCCGTGTCCGTACCAGTCACCTTTTTTTTCTTTTTTTTTTTCTTTTTTTTTTTTTTAGATTTATTTATTTATTTACTTATTTATTTGTTTTTTTTTTTTTTTTTGACAGGCAGAGTGGACAGTGAGAGAGAGAGACAGAGAGAAAGGTCTTCCTTTGCCGTTGGTTCACCCTCCAATGGCCGCCGCGGCTGGCGCGCTGCGGCCGGCGCACCGCGCTGATCCGATGGCAGGAGCCAGGAGCCAGGTGCTTTTCCTGGTCTCCCATGGGGTGCAGGGCCCAAGCACCTGGGCCATCCTCCACTGCACTCCCTGGCCACAGCAGAGGGCTGGCCTGGAAGAGGGGCAACCGGGACAGAATCCGGCGACCCGACCGGGACTAGAACCCGGTGTGCCGGCGCCGCTAGGCGGAGGATTAGCCTAGTGAGCCGCGGCGCCGGCCTCAGTCACCTTTTTTTTCTTTCTCTCTCTCTCTCTCTTCCAGTTAGCCTGGTGAACTTCCCCCCTCCCCGGGGGTCGTTCCCTCTAGTCTCTCTCCGCTTGCCTGCTGGTGTCTCGGGCTATTGAGGTTCGGCTCACCTCGCGTTCCAGCGCTGGTGTGTTGAGTCTGCCGCTGGTGTCCCGACTGTGGGCTCCCACGCTCTCCACGCAGGTCCGCTGTGAATCACGTGTTCCGGAAGAGTTTCTTCTGCTGTTTCCTCCCCTACTCTTCCTTGAACCTGCAGTATCTCCACTTTTATTAAACTATCTCTCCCCAGACTATCAGTGTGCTCCCTTCCTATTCCGCCATCTTGCCTCGTCCCCTGATCTAATAATTTTATTATCAATGTACTCAATTATGTTTTAATAATAGGAAAAGTAAAACACTTCATAAATACTTGTTTGGAAATTTGATGGACTTCAAAGAAGAACATAGATTTCAATTGGACCCCCAAACTGGACTGACAAATTTGAAATTAGGTACAATCAAAAATTGTAAAAGTGAATTTCAAGGTGTTGTTAATAACGTTTATTTTTCCCATTCAATCGAATGCATAGCAGAAAATTCATGGATGCATGTGACATGGAAAAGGAAAACTGGTTTATAAATGAGTTATTCTCATTTATAAACTTTGGTTTATAAATGAGTACTTTGGTTTATAAATGAGTTATTCTCATGCATTGGCATTCCTTCCAGTTTGTGAAATTCCAGGAGTTATTAATCAATTAAGGCTGCATTGTTTGAAGTAGCCAGCAAAGTTATTTTCAGGTTTGAGGGTTTCATAAAGAGCAGAATAAGAAGACACGCAATGAGTGTTGTTGCTCTCCTGTCACCGGTATTCTTCCTGCCAAATGTGTGGTCAGTGTGTCAGTACATACAGAATGGATTTTGTGGACCCAATTCAATTTAGAAATACAGAGTAGATGATGGAAAAAATTTCACAATTTATGAAGAATGCTCTTGAGAGTGAATATCAAATAGAATAATTTCCTAAAGGACCAGTTCCATATAGAATATGAGTCTTAATTGTTCTCCAAAGAAGGTCATGCCCTACTAGGATAAAAGCAACTGTTCATCACAATGCAAGACTTCAAATTACAGTTAATGTCCATGCGCATAAGCCTGCTCTTACAGATAACCTGGATGCAGTTACCAATACTCTATACAATAACTTTTTCATATATCAACTTTTCTCTCTATGTTTTCTTTCCATTTTTTTCCTTTTTTCCCACTGTTTCAAATTTACAACACTTTTTTCATGCTTCACTATGATGAGTATTTCAGCTTTGCATCACTTGCAATACTGGAGATATAAATATGGTAGACTTTTTAGAGAGTTCAGATTTGTTTAATGCATTTTTTTCAAATTTAGCTGATTCAGAGTACATTCTCATAATGTAGACTTTGTGTTTAAGGACAGTGTATGCACATAAAAACATTCAATCTTCCTCAATAAATGAAAAGAAATCCTTTTGTACATCTGTGTTTGAGAAAGACAAAATTTCTTGATATTTCTATTCTTTGGGTGACTGCATACATAATCATATATTTCTTTCTTAATTTGCTTTTTTATTTGTAAAGGAAAGAGAGAAAGAGGGACAGAGATAGATGGAGGGAGGGGGAAAGAGAAAGAGAATAAGAAAAGAGAGAGAAGGGAAGGAAAAGGCAAGGTGAGGTGAGGCAAGGGATTGGAAGGGAACAGGCATTTGTTCATACTCCAAATGCCCTTGACTGCTAGGACAGGAGTATGCTAAATCCAGGAGCTGGGAACTCAATCTGGATCTCCAACATGGGTTGTAGAGACCTAACTACTTGAACCATCATCTGTTGCATCTAAAAATACACTTTAGCATGTGGCTTGAATCATGAATAGTGCCAGGAACTGATCCCAGGAACTCTGGTAAGGTATACAGGCATCCCAAGCTTTTTCTTAATAGCTATGTCAAAATGCTCACCCCACCATTCTAAGTCCCTTAAGACTTAGATTGTCAATATTTCAGATTACCAAAGTAACTAAGTTGGTTACACAAAATTTCCTACCAGTATGTCATGCTTTTATATATTTCATTTATAGACATATATATTATATATATATTTATATGTAAAGAGAGATGATTCATTAGTTTATAATTGTTATACCCATGTGACTATCATTTGTACACTTGAATGATTATGCATGAGAAAACATGCATAATTATTGCCTGTTTTATTGTGTAAAGTGGCTTATGAAGTGTTCTGCTGTGCTTTTATATGTTCCTTTTAATTAATATTTTAAAAATGAAAACCAATGTCTTTTAAAGAATTAGCTTCTTTTATTCAGAATTATAGTTCTCAGATTTCCATCTTTAGAGACATTCATAGCAACATTTGGGATTATTGTCTTTGGAATTGATGTCTTTTAGGATTACCACCAAATCATATACAGTTACAGAAACCACAAGCTTGAAAACCATTGTTGCAGTTGTGTGACTGAAGGACAATTTATTTTTCCATTATGTTTTTGTTGACAATTTGGGTTATTTCCAGTCTTTGGCTATTCCGTATACTGCTTTATGAGAATGTCGTTTGTAGGACATAAAGACATTTCTGTTGGGTATATATATCTAGGAAATAGATTACTGGCATATAAAGTACATATTTAGTTTCTAGTAGCTGACAACAAGTTTTCTAGGGTATCTGTAAAACATTGTAGTTTATATTCCTGCAAACAGTTTATAGGAGTTGCAGTAGTTTAGCCTTCTTACCAACAGTAGGAATTGCTTATCTTTCTTCTTTTAGATGTTCTCTTGGTTGTATAGTGGAATTAGGTCCTGTTTTAAATTTGCATATCTGTGGCAAGTGAAATTGAGCACAATTACATATTAATATTGATCAAGCAATATTTTTTAACTTGTTCACTTATTTTCCTCAAATTAGGCATAATTTACAAATAAAATCTATATAAAATATACAGTGTGAGGTTTTGATATGTATACATTGTAAAATGCTCACAATTACAATCACCATCATATTCAATAACTGACATAGTCACCCTTTGTTTCTTTGTGTATGAGTGTAAAAATACTTAAAATCTATCATCTTGTCCAATTTCAGGTATATTCATGCTGTATTGTTAACTATAGTTTCCATGTTATGCAATAGATTTCCAGAATTTCTCCTTCTTTCTATTTTAAATTTGTACCATTTAACCAGTAAGATCTTGGCTTCTGTGAGTAGTTTTGTTTATATTTTTTCATATAACTGAAACAATAATTTCTGACTTATTTTGCTTAGCATAATATCCATAAGATTTATCTCTGTTGTTGCATATGGTACAATTTCCATATGTTGTTCATTTATTCATTTTGCTTAGCATAATATCCATAAGGTTTATCTCTGTTGTTGCATATGGTACAATTTCCATATGTTGTTCATTTATTCATTTGTCCAGCCATGTAGGTTTGCTCCATATCTTGAATATTGTTAAACATGCAATAACAAATGAGAGTACAGACACCTCTTCAACATAGTTATTTTATTTCCTTTAAATGCGCACACAGAACTAAGATAGCTAGATCAGTTTACTTTCTCATTGGCTTTTCTCAAAACTTTGCCTTTCTCAACATCCTCTGAAACATTTATCTTTGTTCTTTTTCATAATAGCCATTCTAACCGGTGAGCAGTGATATTGCATGATATGATTTATAATTTCTAAAGATGAGTGGTAGACTGTCTTTTCATTCAGCTATCAGCCATTTTGATGTCTGCTGTGAAAAATATTTTTCAAATATTTTTTATTTAGTTCCTTTTTCAATTTCATTTGGTTTATTTCATTTTAGCTATTTTTTTTAAAAATTACTTTTACTTATTTACTTATTTACTTATTTGTGAGGCACAGAAATGAACACAATGTGCCCACAAAAACAGAGAGGCCAAAGCCTGGACCAAAGATCCAGAAACCCAATCAAAGTTAGTATCAGGAACCCAATTACTTGAACCATCGTTATTGCTTTCCAGGTTCTTCATTTTGAGAGAGCAGGAACTGGGAGCAAAAGCTAGGAATTCAACCTAGTTACTCAGATATGAAAACAGGAATTATAAGAAACAATTTAACTGCCAGGCCAAATGCCTGCCATGAATTTTTACTGTTGTTTGAGCCTCTTACATATTTTGGCTATTAACAGTTTCTCAGATGTATGATTTCCAACTATTTTCTCCCATTCCATAGATCTTTTTTGTTTACTTTGCTGATTATTTCCTTTGCTGTGCACAATGTATAGTCTGATGCAATTCTATCTACATGTTTTTGCTTTTGTTGCTTGTCATAGCCCAACATCATTGTCCAGAACAAGGTCAAGGAGCTTTTTCTTTGTTTTCTTTTCAGTGTTTTGATGGTTTCAGTGCTTCTTTTTAAGTCTCTCAACCATCTTGAGTTGATTTTTGTATATGATATGAAATATGTGCTTAATTTTATTCTTCCAAACATGGTTATACAGTTTTCCCAACATCATTTGTTGAAGAGACTATCCCATTCCCATTGTGTTTTCTCGGTATCTTTGTGAAATATCAATTAACAATAAACATGTAGATTTATTTCTGAGCTCTTTATTCTGTACCATTGGTGTACATGTATAATTTTATTCCAGTATCATACTATCTTGATGATTATGTCTTTTTAATATATCTTAAAATTGGGAAGTGTGCTGCCTCTACCTTTATTTTTCTTACTCAAGATTACTTGGAGTATATAAAATAAATTTAGGGCTTTTTTCTATCTCTGTGAAAAATGCCACTTGAATTAGAAAGAAATTGAGTAATGCAGGAATGTTGAAAATTTAATTCTTCTAATCCATGAACACTATCTGTCTTCCTATTTGCTAATATCTATTTCATTAATGCTTATAATTTTCAGTACATAGGTCTTTAATCTCTTTTTTGTTTATTCCTATATATTTATTCATTTGAGCACTGCTATGAGTGAAATGTTTTCTTAATTTCATATTATAGAATTTTGCTGTATATACTGATTTTTGCATGTTAATTGTACAATAAGATCATCTCTTGCGCAAAGAGATATAATTTTATTTCTTAAGAATTTTGTGTCTTTGATTTCTTTATTGTGAAATTCTTGTAGCAGTTCTTTCAATACTATTTTTTATTTAAGTTCTGAGATTAAGCACCCTTACCTTGAGCCAGAACTTACAGGAAAAATTTCGGTTTCTCTTTATTGATATCCACCCTAGCTTTTGCTCATCATATGTTACCTTTTTGTATTGCGGTACATTCCTTCTGTAAGTAATTTGCTGAGGAAATTTTTTGAATCATAAAATGATGTTGAATTTTGTCAAACCCTTCTTCTACATCTTTTGATAAGATTACATTATTTTTTGCCTTTATTATGTTAATGTAGTACATCACAATCCATAGCTTTCTGTATGTTCACAGATCTTTTGGATAAATCCAACTTGATCATGATGAATAATTCTGGTAATTTGCTATTGAAATTGTGAATATTTTGGTGAGAATGTGTGCATCTATAGTCATTAGGAATATTGGCCTATTTTCTTGACATGCCTTTATGTGGCTTGCATATCAAACTGATACTAGCCAAATTCAGGCTTTCATAACAAAAATCTCATGGGAACTAATTTCAAAGGGCACACCCCCAGCACCCAAGTACCTCCCATTAAAATCCATCATGTAAGTGTTTAAGCACCGCTGAATAGCATCCTGCTGCAGACCAAATATTTAACACAAGGACCTTTGAGGGATATTCAGCCTCCAAAACATAGAACAAAGTCACCTCTCTCCTGAAGACTGGGGTGCTAACATGTCTGTATCAGTAGTGACTCTATGTCTGAAGCATGGTCATAGATGGTATAGTTCAGTAATCTGGGTCCAGAGTATGGGTACATGTGGAACATTAGTGACTTTAGGGTCTAGTTTCAATGTGGTTCACTGTGGAGGTGGTTTACATACCTGAGGCACAGGTGCTCATGTGGCAGCAGCATTGAGGTCCATGACACAGACGCCTGCAGAGTGACCATGACTCTGAGACCCAGAGTAGGAAAGAAGCTGTAACAATGCTTGCGGCACTTTTACCCATGTTTATAGCTTTAGGGACATAGAGTAGAATACATGTGAGATTGGGAGAATGGCTACCCCAATCAAGAGTGGCACAAAAGGGGCTCCTTCTTGGTGTTGGGCATAGCAGCAGCTCCATCTCCTGAAAGATTTTGGCAGCAATGGCTATTCATTTTCAGTGAGCTCAGTGACAAAGCTTAACACCAGGGGTGATGGTGGCGGTCACCACATGGCTGATATTGGTATCTTTGCCCTTCTTTGTTTCTTGAAATCTCCAGATGTCTCAGATATGTTGATCTATCCATTGATCTTTTCTTTATTACTTATAATCATTGTTTCTCCACCTTGATGCTACAGATTCTTAAATAAATATCTGGGCAAACTCAAGGCTGTTTTTAATAATGAAAGGCTTTCTTGCTTGCTTGCTGCCTTCTTTTTTTTTTCTTTTTGGATGAGTGAAAAAGCTTGGGCATCTACTTTGTCATCCTTTTGATGTCACTGTTAATTGTAACTTATTTATGGACATTACTTGTCCCAGCTAGTTTGGGTGGCTATAACAAAATATCATAAACTAGGTGACTTAAATACTAAATATTTTTTCTTACTTTTCTGGAAAGTGGGAACTATAAGACAAGGTGCCAGCAGATCTAGTATTTGGTAGGTCTTTGTTTTGGTTTGAAGATAGTATTCTCTCTGTATCCTTGCAGGGACATTTTTCCTGTATTCTGATAAGGATACAAGTCCTGTTTAGTGCTCTATCCTCATGATATAATCAGTAAAGGCCTCATATCCTAATAAAATTATATTGCATGCTAATATTTTTCAATATACAAATTTTGGGAGCAGAACAATATTCGGTTCATAACATGACTAATTTTCAAAAGAAACTAGGAAATAAGGAATGGAGAAAGTGTGGAACGTGTGAAGAAGGAAAGAGGAAGGAAAGGGAAAGGATTCAAAAATTTCATTCAAAGAATTACAATTCAAGATCATAATATTCATTTAAAAATGAATGAATTCCGCCAGCAGGCTCCTGCCCCGTGCCCGAATTAGTGAGTGAGGGGGCACAACGCTTGGGGTGAGGGAAGGGGGGAACCCTGTGTGGAAGAAGGAAACTCGGGCCTGCCCCCGACCCGCCTGCCCGCCATTGCGGCTCCTCCTGGCCTCTCACAGTGGGGAAGGGGCTGAGAGCTGAGACAGGGGAGAGGGGCCCAGGAGCATGCAGCGCCCCCCGCGGGGACTGGGGAGAGACAGAGAGTAGCTCCTGACCAAGGTGTCTGTGACAGGACATGGGGGTGGGGGGGAGTGACGGCCCCCCCGGGTGGGGTGGAGGGAGTGTGACAGCCCCCCTGGGTGGGGTGTGGGGCGCGGTTACTGCAGAGCCTCCGCCTAGGGGCCTCTGGCCCTCGTGCCTGGCCGGCTGGAAGCCATGCTCCACGCCCTTCACCTCAGGCTCTGTCTTACCCCAGTCGCTGATGCAGGCAGTGTAGGGTCGCCCTCAGGTGAGCAGCTTCAGCTTGGGCATCCAGCTCTGGCGCACGACCCGGCTTGCGTTGGAGTACACGCTGGCTCCGATGGCGTTCCTCTCGCTCTCCTTGAAGTTCCGGCAGCGGTCCTTGAGGCCGCGGCTGTCCAGTGGTTTGCCGGTGCCACAGCTGGGGGCCAGTGCGTTCCTGTCAAAGGAGGAGGCGAGGAGCGGCCGGCAAGACCTGGTGCCGGGTTCCTGAGCTGCGCCCTCGTGATGCACACCTTGGCGCCTGCCACCAGCTGTGGCTTCTCGGAGGGGCCACCTTCGTCCTGGAGCTTGGGGTGACAACAGGTGCTGATCTGGTCGAGGAGCTGGGCTGGGAGCGACGCCAATCTTGCCGCACCCGGATCCGACTGCGGGTTCCGGGAGGGCCTCAACCTTCTCGGCTGTCGGGCCCAAGTTCATCGAGCTGTGCACGGTGCACCTGTTGCAGATCTGCCGGCACTGCTCATCCAAGTCTTCCTCCCCGCGTCCTCCTCCTCGTGGTAGGAGCCGGGCTGTTGCTGGTGTAGGGGCTCCAGGTGCCCGGGCTCCTGCGCTCTGACTTGCTGGGCCCGCTTTGCACACCCACAGCTGCCGCCACTGCCCGGCTGGCTGGCTGCCCTGCCCCACCCCCCGCGGCCAAGGCCACCCCGGCGGGGGCCTGCTGCCAGGGCTGCCGGTTGGCCGCCAGGTCCAGCATGGAGAACTTGGCCATCTTGCGGCTACTGCCACTGCCGCCGCCGCCCCCGGCCACCTTGGGGCCACCGTCTCACAGCCGCTTGGCCCCGGGCGTGCACTGCAGAGTCCGACTCCTGCTGCTCCGTCCTGACCCGTGACACGAGGGGCAGTGGCGAGCTGCAGGCCGGCCAGCCGAAAGTCTGCATCACGGGGCTCTGTGGCTAGGAGGAGGGCGCCCCTAGGTGTGCAGACCCTGCGAGTCGCCGCTCCGGGAGCTCACCTTCAGGAAGAACTCAGCGCCTTTCTCCAGGATCTCCTGGATCTGCAGGAAGCCCGCCGTGTACGTGAGCAGGAACTGGTCCTCTACGTTCGTGCTCAGCGGCCCGTGTAGCAGAAGCTCAGGGTCTGCTGGAACGACTGCAGCTGCACGGCCGCCGGCAGCTCCACCAGGGCGCTGCGGCTGCTGTTGCACAGGTCCCAGGAGTAAGAGCTACTGGTGGCCAGCACGGCCCTTGACCACCACCGACACGTCACAGGGCAGGCCCTGCAAGCGCTGTTGGCTGAGGCACTCCAAGATGCCATTGCTAGGCCGGCGCCGCGGCTCACTAGGCTAATCCTCCGCCTTGCGGCGCCGGCACACCGGGTTCTAGTCCCGGTCAGGGCGCCGGATTCTGTCCCGGTTGCCCCTCTTCCAGGCCAGCTCTCTGCTGTGGCCAGAGAGTGCAGTGGAGGATGGCCCAGGTGCTTGGGCCCTGCACCCCATGGGAGACCAGGAAAAGCACCAGGCTCCTGGCTCCTGCCATCGGATCAGCGCGGTGCGCTTGCCGCAGCGCGCCGGCCGCGGCGGCCATTGGAGGGTGAACCAACGGCAAAAGGAAGACCTTTCTCTCTCTGTCTCTCTGTCACTGTCCACTCTGCCTGTCAAAAAAAAAAAAAAATGCCATTGCTGAAGTTGGGGATCTCCATCTGCAGGCTCTGCGCCATGGCGGGGCTGCACGGTGGCCGCGCTCCGGGGGCTCCTGGACAGGATCTGCAGCAGCGGTTGCGGCCCCCGTCAGGGGCCTCGGCCTCCGCCTCTGCAGCCTCTGCGGCCTCCATGGCCTCCGCCTAAGCAGCTGCGGCAGCCGCGGCGGCCACTCATTGTTGAATTTAATTGTTTTAAAAAATGATGTATAAATGACTAAATTATGTGCTAATACAGGTCTAGAAAATATTTGAATTATTGGTCCAAATATGACACCAATATGATATGGTTCCAAATATGTATCTATAATACATTATAGAAAATTATATTGTATCTTATATGATAGTTTCCATCCTAATTCTGGGTAGCTTTTGGACAGAAATCAATGTCTTGATGGATCTAACTTAAGAAAGTCAAAAAACTACAATCCTGGCCAAGAGTGTAAGACTACGTCACACAGTCTAGCACTGAAGATCTCCAACACTTGCTTAAGGAGCGATACTGGGCTTCTACTGATGATGAAATTAGTGGTTAAGACGAGATCATCATCACGGGAAGCTCAGCAAGTTAGAGAGAGAGGCCGGGGACGGATCCCAGCTGTGTGAACCCAGCGCTAAGAGATGGAGCTCTCAGAGCCAATCACACAGTTCAAAAGTCAGCCAGCCAACCAGTCACGCCATCTCACGGAGATTTCAGTAGAGAGAAAACAGAAAAGGCCAGGGCAGGATGAAAGGACTTTAAGCAGGACTCGGTCACAGGCAGATGGTGGAATATCTGAAGCTGAAGAAGCCAAAGGTCAGACAGCTGAACTGGATACTAAAGGGTTCGTTCACACACTTCTAAAGTCCCGAAGTACAGCCTGATACTTTTTAAACCAGTGTATTAATTATGTCACTTTCATCTTATCAAATGCAAAGGAAAAATGGGACAGTAAATTTCTGAATCTGTTTCAAATATGTACAACACATATTAGTGAAAGACTTCTAGCAAAGAATTATTCCAATATTCCATTATTCCAATATTCAATATAGAAGAGTATATACTTTTATACCATTTTAAAAGTACGATTTTGGCCAGCGCCATGGCTAACTTGGCTAGTCCTCTGCCTGCGGCACTGGCACACCCCGGGTTCTAGTCTGGTTAGGGTGCCAGGTACTAGTCCCGGTTGTTCCTCTTCCAGTCCAGCTCTCTGCTGTGGCCAGGGAGTGCAGTGGGGGATGGCCCAAGTGCTTGGGCCCTGCACCTGCATGGGAGACCAGGAGGAAGCACCTGGCTCCTGGCTTTGGATTGCTACAGCACGCCGGCTGTAGCAGCCATTTGGGGGGTGAACCAACAGAAGAAGACCTTTCTCTCTGTCTCTCTCTCTCTCTCTCACTAACTCTGCCTGGCAAAAAATAAAAATAAAAAAAGTACGATTTAAAAAATACTAAACAAATAGAAGAAGGAATATCTAATTATAATTAATGGAAATATGAGAAGTGTAAATTAAGTATATCTGCATCAGACTGTAAAATGTGGCACCAGATATGGGTAAGCTACAATGTTAGGAGTGCAGGTGCTATGATTAACAGGATAAACACTGATGTTATCTATAATTACCTCATTTTTACTTAAAACACAGGTAATGAGGGAACTCAGTCTCTGAAAGTAAAGCAACTTAGGACCTATGCTGAAAGCTGCTTACCTTCAAGCAGACAGCAAAGACTTCAACCACTAAGGAGTAGGGCAGGAAAGTGAGATCAGTGACAGTCCCACTACAGTGGCACCAGATAGACAGCAAGGCTCCTATAACCAGACCTGCATGTGCAGACAGAGACAAACCAGCCCTAACACCAGGTGAAGAGCTGCACCCAGGCAGGAACAGACAACTCTTTCAGCCTGCATCACCTTCAACCTCCTAAGGGCTTGGCACACAACTACAAGATAATGCCAACTTACTCTCAAAATGCGCAGCCAAGAGATCTCCCCCATTCCTTGTTCCCTGACCACAGGCAAGCAAGGAACAAGGTCCAGCCACTAGGGAGTAGGGCAATAAAGTGAGCACAGAACTGCATCACAGATCTGGTAAAACCATTGCTTGGCAGGTACTAACAGTCCCAAGGTCAGTGCTTGTAGACAGAGGACCAGCCCTTGTCCCAAGTGGAGACCACAGCCCCAGTGAATTAGACTTATATCCAGGCCAGCATCACATGTGGTTGGTTATAGTGGTCTCAGATGGTGAGTCCATGTCAACTGTTGGCAGATCATGACAAATTGGAACTTGACCACACCCAATTCTGCAGGCTTTTTTTTGCAGGCTGAAGGGCTTAGGTTTGATCTAGTATTGTAGCATAGGTGGCCACAAAACTGCTCATTCCAATCCTCCCTCAACCCCCAACTCCAGGCAGTACAACACAGAGAGAGTAACTGGGGTTAAAATAAAAGGCAGATGAGTATTCAGGCATTGTATGGAAGCATGCGGCTGGCACTCCAGGAACACCTGAATCCTTACTGGACTTAGTGCCTCTGTGACAGCAAACACACCTGCCTACGTGAGCACCTGAGCAACCACTTCAGACCTCAGGGCAGCATTCCTGCACCTCAGGCACAGCGGACTGAGGGTGACACCCTTGTGGCCCTGGGCCACCATATGAGCTGCTGCCAAGAACCATGCATTCCTCTAGGACTGAGAAGAGAACCCCATGTCCCAAATGCCACTGTCATCCATTGCTATGAAAGAAGACATTGGGAGACTGCACAGTGTCTACATGAAAATAAAGCCAAAATTCTTACCAGATACCCAAATACACATTTTAGGAAAAAGTCTTTTACACGAAATCAACTGATTAAAAGTGAAAGAAGATGCCAGTAGTCTAAGCCTCCACCTGCAGTGCTGACACCCCAGATGGCTGCTGGTTTGTGTCCCAGCTGCTCCTCTTCCCATCCAGCTCTCTGCTATGGCCTGGAAAAGCAGGAGAAGATGGCCCAAGTACTTGGGCCCCTGCTCCTGCATGGGGAGACCTGGAAGAAGCCCCTGGTTCCTAGTTCTGGATCAGCCCATCTCTAGTCACTGTGGCCATTTGGGGGAGTGACCACTGGATGGAAGATCTTTCTGTCTCTTCCTCTTTCTCTGTAACTTTGCCTCAAATAAACAAATCAATCTTGTGAAAGAAACAGCTATTCTGCCAGATGACAAATATCCATGTAGGAACACTGAAGTATGAAAAAGCAAGGCAGTATGACACCTCCAAAGGAACAAAGTAATGTTTGAGTAACAAATTCCAAGGAAAAGAGACTTAAAAATACCCAATATTCAAAGTAATGATTACTAGGATGCTCAGAGTTACAAGAGAAAACACACTCTGAGATGAAAACAGCCAGAAAACAATTCAGGGCTTTAATGAGAAATTCAGCAAAGATACAGAGATCTTGAAAAAGAGTCAAACAGAAATCTTGAAAATGGAGAATTCAGTGTTGAATAAAAAGTACAGCCGAAAGTCTCAACAACAGACTAGACCAAGCAGAAGAAAAAATATTAGCTGAAATTCAAGATATCTTTTGGAAGAAACCAGACCCCCCCCCCAAAAAAAAAGGATATAAAATGGAGATAGCCTCTGAATTGTGCAGGCCAATGTTAAGAGAAATATGCAAATTCTGGGGATTCCTAAGGATGAATATAAAATAGTAAGTCCCTACATTAAAAAAAAAAAATGATCAGTGCCTGGTGTTGTGCCACACGGGGTTAAGCTGCCACTCATGACATGGCTGTTCCATATCTGAGCACCTGTTTGAATCCTGCCTGTTCTGCTTATGATCCGGCTCCCTGCTAATGTGCCTATGAAAGCAGCAGGAGACAGCCCAAGTATTTGGGTCCCTAAAACTCACATGGAAGACTCACATGGAGTCCCAGACTCCAGGCTTCAGCCTGGCCAAGCCCAGGCAGTTGCATTCATTTGGAGAATGAACCAGCAGATGGAACATCTCTTTTTCTCTCTGTCCCTCTTTTTCTGTCATTCTGTCTTTCAAAAAAAAAAAAAAAAGGAAGAGCAAGAAAAAAAAAGTTATAAAACATGCAACCTAACAATGTATATCAAGGACCTAGGAAAACAAGAATAAAGCAAACCAAATGTTAGTACAATGGAAGAACTGATAAAGATCTGGGGTTGGTATTGTGATCCAGTTGGCTAAGCTATAGCTTGGGAAGCCGGCACCACATATTAGACTGCAAGTTCCAGTCTTAGCTATTCCATTTTTTGTTAAAGATTTATTTATTTATTTGAGAGGTAGAGTTACAGAGAGGGGGGAGATGGAGAGAAAGATCTTTCATCTGCTGGTTCACTCCCCAAATGGCCACAATGGCCAGTGCTAGGCTGTTCTGAAGCCAGGATCCAGGAGTTTCTTCTGGGTCTCCCACACACATGCATGGGCCCAAGCACTTAGGCCATCTTCCACTGCTTTCTCAGGCCATAGCAGAAAGCTGGATTGGAAGAAGAGCAGCCTGGATACAAATGAGCAACCATATGAGATGGCAGTGCCACAGGCAGAGGCTTAGCCTAGTATGCTACAGCACTAGCCCCAGTTATTCCACATTTAATCTAGCTCCACACTAATGCACCTTGGAAGAAGCAGATGATGACTCAAGTACTTGAGCCTCTGCCACTCATGTGTAAAACCAGGATGGAGTTCTTGGCTCCTAGCTTCGGCCTGACCCAGACCTGGATGTTTGTGGCTATTTGTGAAACCAGCAGGTGAAAGCTCTCTCTCCCTCCCTCCCCCTTCCTTCTGTCACTCTGCCTTTCAAATAAATCAATCACTTTTTAATTGTTTTTTTTTTATTTGTTTTATTTATTTGAACAGCAGAGTTATACAGAGAGGAGGAAGAGACAGAAAGAGATATCTTTCATCCGCTGGTTCACTTCCAAACTGAACATAAAGGACTAGGGTTGGGCCAGACCGAAGTCAGGAGTCAGGATCTTCTTCTGGGTCTTCCACATGGATTCTGGGGTCCAAGCACTTTGGACTTCTTCCATTGCTCTCCCAGGTGCATTCGCAGGGAACTAAATTGGAAGTGGGGCAGCCAGGACTTGAACTGGTGCCTATACAGGATGCTGGCATTGCAGGTAGTCATTTTACCAGCTATGCCACAACACCAGCTTCTCAAATAAACCAATCTTTAAAAAAAGATCAGAGCCAAAACAAATGAAAAGAAATTTTTCTTTCTTTTCTTTTTTTTTTTTTTGACATGCGGAGTTAGACAGGGAGAGAGAGACAGAGAGAAAGGTCTTCCTTCCGTTGGTTCACCCCCCCCCCAATGGCCACCACAGCTGGCGCGCTGTGCCAATCTGAAGCTAGGAGCTAGGTGCTTCCTCCTGGTCTCCCATGTAGGTGCAGGGCCCAAGCACTTGGGCCATCCTCCACTGCCTTCCAGGGCCACAGAAGAAAGCTGGACTGGAAGAGGAGCAACTGAGACAGAACCAGTGCCCCAACCGGGACTAGAACCTGGTGTGCGGGTGCCACAGGAGGATTAGCCTAGAGAGCCGCGGTGCCGACCAAAAAGAAATCTCAAAAAATATATACAAAATTCAATGAAATGTAACTTGGATTGTGAAGACAAGTTCCATGTGGGAGACTGGGAAGAAGCTCCTGGCTTTGGACTGGCCTAGGGCCAACTGGGGAGTGAACCAGTAGATAGATCTCGTTTGCTCTCCCTCCCCCTGTAACACTTTCACAAAATAAATAATTAAAAATGTTTTAAAAATAAAGTTATACATGACAACAGCATTTGCTCTAAGATCTGGAATCAGACAAGGATGTTCACTCCTGACCATTCATATTCAATATAGTATGAAAAGTTTTAGCCAGTGCCATTATCCAATAGAACAAAATAAAAGACACATAAGAAAGGAAGAAGTCGGCTGGTGCTGCAGCTCAATAGGCTAATCCTCCACCTGCGGCACTGGCACCCCGGGTTCTAGACCCAGTCAGGGCGCTGGCTTCTGTCCCTGTTGCTCCTCTTCCAGTCCAGCAATCTGCTGTGGCCCGGGAAGGCAGTGGAGAATGGCCCAGGTGCTTGGGCCCTGCACCCACATGGGAGACCAGGAGGAAGCACCTGGCTCCTGGCTTTGGATTGGAACAGCACACCGGCTGCGGTGGCCATTGTGGGGGGTGAACCAACGGAAGGAAGACCTTTCTCTCTCTCTCTCACACTGTCTAACTCTGCCTGTCAAAAAAAAAAGAAAGAAAGAAAGGAAGAAGTTGAAGTATCCCCATTTGCAGATGATGTAACTCTTTATACAGAGTAATGTAGACTCCACCAAGAGACTATCAGTATCAGAACTGATAAATGAATTCAGTAAAGCTGCAGGAGACAAAATTGAGACCTAAAAATCAACAGTATTTTTATCATCAATAATGAGCTCATTAAGAAAGAAATTAAGAGCAATCCTATTTGCAATAGTTATAGAAAAATGAAATATCTTGAAATAAGCTTTAATTTTTAAAAATGTATTTGAGAGAGAGACACAGACAGAGACAGGCAGCTCCCATTTGCTGGTTCAGTCTCTAAATGCCCACAACAGAAAGGGTTAGGTCAGGCCTAAATGCCAAGAACTCAACCCAGGTCCCAGAAATGGAAGGCAAATTACTTGAGTCATTACCAATGCCTCTGCAGGTCTGGATTAGCAGGAAGCTGGATTAAGTAGTGAAATCGGGTATTGAACCCAGGCACTCCCAAATGGGACATGAGAGTCTTAACAGTTTAACTGTGAGGGCAAGATCTGCCCTCCCATCACCCAGAATAAATTTAACCAAGGACGTGAAAGGCATCTACAACAAAAATTGCAAAGCACTGATGAAAGATTGTGAAGAAGACAAAAGAAAATACAAAGTTCTTCTCTGTACGCAGATTAGAAAAATTAATACTAGTAGAAGTCCATGTTATCTGAAGCAATTCACAGCTTCAATGTAATTACCACCAAAATAATAAAGAGAGTATTCACAGAACTAGAAAAAACAATCCTAAAACTCATGTAGAAGCACTTTAAAAGAACCCAAATAGATAAAGATATCTTGAACAACAAAGTTGGAGGCATTTTTGGAAACATAGCATAATAAAAGGAAAGTTTGAAAATGTGCACCTTCAGTTTATTCAATAGGTCACTGTTATACCATCTAATAAGATAACTAAAAACATGCAAGCAGCTGGTACTGCAGCTAGACAGATTAATGTAATAGTCTGTAGTCATACGTGCTGGCAAGGGCTCGCCTCTTTTGGCAAGGAGAAGGTCAGTTGCCCTTGGGAAGGGGGGGGAGGATGGAGAAACAACATTCCTTCCACCATGTGGCCATGTGTGCTCCATTCCCTAAGTTAAACATCCACTGCAGCACCCACAGGAAACTCTCTCTTCCTTCACATCTGGCAGTGTTCTCTCACATGTAACTTGACAAAAAAATGTAACATTGGTCTGTAAAACCTGTAAGATGTATTTCATAAAACTAATAATATATTCTCACAACACATCATTGCAAATGAGTTGGAAGCCAAATAATTAAATTTAAACCAACCCACTTCCAAAGCAAGATGTGGCTTAAAACCATTCAGGCATTATATAACCCCATACAAGTGTCATAGGAGTTAAGTCTGTTTGTTTTCTACCTCTCTGAATCAATGAAGAAAACCACAAAGAAATAGAAATCATAGTAAAACCTCGTAGGCCACAAAAATAAATCTGTGAGTATAAGACATATGAAGCTATAGTTAGGGTCCATGGATTTTAAATTTCATGATTTATTTGTTATAGTTCTTGATATCACCTCTAACCTTACACTAATAGTACCATGTTCCTTTTTTGCCAAGTCCATAAATTTGCTATATAAAGAAAATTTGAAATAATATATCAGAGATTTAGAGTTTTAATAAAAGCCCCAGGTTAAGCTAATTCTTAGCTGTCTTTCAGGTAATAAATCTATTTCCCTATAAGTCATACTGCTTGTCTTTTCTTGCTGGCATCTCTAGCCTAGTACACTATAAAAATTTCCTACAATATCAAATTGTTAATGATGATGACAACGATGATGATGATGGAACAAACTGTAACATAAAAGCAATTAATCATTATTTAGCATTTACCAAGTGCATATTATCCCATAAACCCCCTGTCAATTCTATTTTATTATCCCCACTTCAAAAGTGAGGAAATAGAGGCAAAGACTGCCCAAAGTCTTCAAAGTATTTTAAGCAACACATTATGTTTAGATATTATTTTCAAACAATGACAATCTATTCATCCTTAAAACCAGCAATCTAATGCTACATTATAAAAATAATGAAAAAAAAAACAGTGATTCCCATAAAAAAAAAAAAACAAGACAGAATTCAAAAATTAGTAAAACTTCAACATATGCTGCAAAAGGGTGCATGTGTTGGAGGGTGAACACCAAGGCATAAAGCTTTCTGCTTGCATGGGGTTAGCACAAAAAAATACAAAATATGATGGCTTTGCATTTAGATTTTCAAGAGCCTTTATTTTACTTATTTTACCCCAGTATTTAAAAAAGTTGTGGGAGGGAAGCAGATCACACAATATAATACCCTTTTTACAGATGAGAAACTAAGGCAAATCTTTACCCTGGACATAAGCTCTAGTGTGTCAGTGGTAGGCCTAAGGCCTGAACTGTCTGATTATGAAGAAAGGTTAGGATTTCTGAGTCAGTTTAAATAGTTGTTACACAAAAGGACTTCCAAACATTGGAAATTTTATGTTTTTTCTAATACCTTGTTAGTAGTTAGTTTGAAAAAGCTATAACGGCAACCGAAAAATAATTTTCATTTTCTAAAGCAAATTTTACTAATAATTCTGTTGCTATTTTAACGTGACACTGCTACATTTTTCTAGGTTTTGACTGTTAACAATATTAAAAGAATATAAACCAGCACTGTGCTTCTATGAATTCTACATTTAACCCAATGTCAAATTCACAATTAAGCTCATTACATTATAAGAGCTACTGCCTACCTGGTAGAAAAATATTAATTTCACACTTTAAACACTATAATACTATTTAATAGCAGTGTTGGCCTGCCAACTATTGAAAGCCTGCTTTTACATAGTATACTGTATTATCCTAACTTTTTATCTTGCCTTTTTATTACAACAAATTAATATGCTAACATTATAACAATGACAAGCATTGATTAAAAATATTGAGTGAACAACAACAGTATTTATTGTGCAAAGTTACCTCAGGAATTTTTCAAAACATAGTCATAATTCAGTAATACTAAGATATTTTAATCTTCAAATATTCAAGGACAAAATAAACTAAAAGATAACATTATATCTTCACAATACAACATTTCTCTTTATATTATGTCTGTTATTTATTATAATTAAACTACAAATGAAACTGTAAGATAGAATTCACCAGTAAATTTATACACATATGAAGACATTTTTCTGCCCCTGAAATCCATGCTCTCCCTCCATTTTGACTTGGTGATTTTTATTATCATATTTACCCTTCCTAATACTACTGCCATCATATAGTTCACATATATCATATTAACATTCCTCAGTTACATGCTAAATCATTAATATTTATTCAACTACCTTTCACATTCATGTTTTTGCTTGTTGTGATCGGCCTTGACAGGTTCAGGGGAATCTCTCTATTATTTAACGTGGCAAATTCTAGCTTTATATTACCCTTTAGGACTAAAAGTAGGATTTGGACAACTACAGCTCTTATTTAAGCAGGACGGGCAGGGCACAGTGAAAAACCACAACAGTATGGGTGCTTCACCACTGTGAGGCTGCCCTTCCAGAATTCCACAGGCACATAAAGCTTTTGTAGTGTCTGTGACACTTGAACGACTGACTAGTTACACTGATTCCGAGTGCTAGAAAATAAAGATGTCAAGTGTTTCACTTACCATCTCATTTCTGGAATTCATAAACAAATTGTAAAAATGTTCTCACTTGCCACATTCTGAAGTGCTTCCTGTATACAAGGCATCATTCTCCACATAAAGCCAGCCTGGGATCTGAGGAAATAAATGACACAGTCTCAGGAAGGATGATGGAATATAGATACAAATAAGAACACAAACTACCCAAATTCTCCATATTTACCATAGAAAAGTAGACAGTATAATATTCAAATGAGTTTCAAGGTACACAATGCTTCTCACATATATTTTATAGAACTGTGAGACAAGCAGCAGAACTAATGTACCCTAAGCACAATGAACTCAAAATATTTCTTCAAAAATATACATGGTCCTCTACAATGCTAAAATGTACTAATATTGAATCCACACTTTCTTTTCCTAAAAAAAGTCAAGATCTTATGCAACTTAGTTCAGTATAGAAATTCTCAAAGAATACTGAAAATACTTTATACTTTGTTGTTCCTGGGTTTTCTTGTTATAATAAACTTTTACTGTTTATTATATTATGTTATCATAAATGCATCATGTTATCATAAACATTTACTAAAGAAAAATTCAAATTGTGAAGTGAATGGTAACAAAAAATAAATAAAATACATATTTCTTTACTACCGAATCCTTTCAAATAATTACTGTTTCAGCCGTAACTGCCCTGTTTGCTGAAGAGCCCTAAAAGGGCATTAACAAACAGCACTTAATTAATCACATTTGCATTTTAACCTTTCTTAGGTACTCTGAAAGAAGTCTTTAGTACTGTAAAAGATATATGGGAAAAAGAAAAGACAAATTATAATAAAGGTTAATACTACATGTACATTTGGTCTACTCAGTGTACTGCAGGCTAGGAGAGCAACAGATATCTGATGTAAGCTCATGTACAAGAATTTGGGATATTATAGTTTCTGTTACTCATTATTTCTGCAGATAATCATATATCACAGTAATATTTAAATATTATCACATTATAAAAGCACAAGTCATAATTTCTCACTATTCTAAGATTAGAATCCTCCAAGATATTGGATCTTATTTACTACCTACCTACAAGAATTCTTTTTTTTTTTTTTTTGACTGGCAGAGTGGACAGAGAGAGAGACAGAGAGAAAGGTCTTCCTTTTGCCATTGGTTCACCCTTCAATGGCCGCCGTGGCTGGGGCGCTGCAGGCAGCGCACCGCGCTGATCCGATGGCGGGAGCCAGGTGCCTCTCCTGGTCTCCCATGGGGTGCACGGCCCAAGTACTTGGGCCATGCTCCACTGCACTCCCTGGCCACAGCAGAGAGCTGGCCTGGAAGAGGGGCAACCGGGACAGAATCCGGCGACCCGACAGGGACTAGAACCTGGTGTGCCGGTGCCACAAGGCGGAGGATTAGCCTAGTGAGCCGCGGCGCCGGCCTACCTACAAGAAAGGCCCAGGCCTTGAGAGTGGGCCAGCAGGGGGAGCCCGGGCGAGCGGTACCCGCCCTGCCTCCGCCCACCCTGCCCGTCCTGGCCCCTCCCCGCCCCCCGCCCGCCCTGCCCGTCCTGGCCCCTCCCCGCCTCCCGCCCGCCCTGCACTCCTGGCCCCTCCCCGCCCGCTCACAGGAAGAGGTTCTCCAGGACTTAGTGGTAGTCCGGGCAGCTGCTGTCCTGGAGGAAGCTGGCGGCATAGACGATGATGGCGTTGAGGCCCTCGCTGTGGTAACCTGTGAGGGCGGCCGTCGCTGGGCTCTGAGCCACGCAGGGGCACGGAGGGTCTTCCGGGCCCAGCAGGGGGTCTGGCGTCCCGGATGACCACGGGTACCTGGGGGGGCTCACCTCCGTGTGTGACCACGGATACCCGGGAGGGGTCTGACCTCCGTGGGTGACCACGGGTACCTGGGGGTGGGGGTCTGACCTCCATGGGTGACCACAGGTACCTGGGAGGGTCCGACCTCTGTGGGTGACCATGGGTACCCAGGAGTCTCACCTCCGTGGGTGAGCACTAGTACCCGGGGTGGCTTCACCTCCATGGGTGAGCACATGGTAACTGGGGGGGCCTCACCTCCATGGGGGACCACGGGTACCCGGGGGGGGGTTGTCTGACCTCCATGGGTGACCACATGGTAACTGAGGAGGCCTCACCTCCGTGGGTGAGCACGTGGTAATGGGGTGGCTTCAACTCCGTGGGTGATCATGGGCACCTGGGGGGGCCTCCCCTTCATGGGTGACCACGGGTACCCGGGGGACCTCCCCTCCTGGGTGACCACCTTCATGTGCGGCCGGATCATGTGCAGGTCGATGCGCTGCTCCTGCTCCCCATGATGACCGTGAGCCACAGGTGCCCGTTGGCTGCACCGCTGTCCTCTGCCGCACCATCTCCAAACAGATCCACGCTGTCCCCAGGCATGTTCTTGGCGGTGGCCACCAGGATGTCTTCTGGAAGCAGCACCCCTGGGGCTGGACGCGTCGGCCTCTCACAGCCGCCTTCATTCTCCTGACCTGGCTGCCTGTCCCCTTACAGGACCTGGCTCAAGTGCCACCTCCTCCAGAAAGCCTTCCGTGATTGCACCTCCGGTACACTTGACTCCTAACACTTCCTGGGTCTCTTCCCCTTTAACTGAAGTGAACGGCCAGAGGCCCAGGGGGTCACGGTGGGCTGCTCCGTGTCCCCCACCCCTCAGCAGAGCCACATTGCTGACAGTAGCGCGGGAACTAGGGTCCACAGCTGTGCCATGGAAGACACAGTGCTGGGGGCAGAAGTCAGACCCAGCTGCCTTCCAGGTCACTCCCCAGGCCTGCAGTGCTGGGGCGGGAGTGCCACTGGGGTCTCCCCGTGCTGCCCGGTAGCGCCCAAGCCACCCCTGCAGCCAGAGTCCTGAGCAGAGCTGGGGCTGGAACCCGGGATCTGATGGACGGAGCGGGCGTCCTCCCGGCCTGCCCTGGGGTCCTGCACACAGCGTTCCCCTCTCGGGCTCCCCGCTGAGCTCCGACCTGAGCGCTGGGCGCCGCGTCTAGCGGGGACCTGGGGGCTCCTGTTTGGTGTGGGGATTGAGACCAGGGCATCCCGGGTCAGACTGTGTTCCGGGCCCAGCTCCCTGCACATGCGCACCTTGGGAGCAGCGGTGAGGGCTCAAGTGTGGGGGCCCCTGCAGTTCCAGCATCCCATATGGGCACAGATTTGAGTCCTGGCTGCTCCACTTTTGACCCAGCTCCCTGCTAACATGCCTAGGAAAGCAGCACAAGATGGCCCAAGTACCTGAGCTCCTGAAACCACGTGGGAGACTGGGAAGAAGATCCTGGCTCCTGGCTTTGGATCAGCCCAGTTCAGACCATGTGGCCCCTTGGGGAGTGAACCAGAAGGTGGAAACGCTCTCTGTCTCTCCCTCTCTCTCTGTCTCTTCCTCTTTCTGTAACTCTGCCTTACAAATAAATAAATACATCTTTAAAAAAAAGAAACAAACTGGGATGGAGGAGCTGGTAGGCTCTAAACACAAAGAAAAGGGAAGGGAAGGCCTAGTTCTATTGCTCACTCAGTTTATGATATGTTTGTATTCAAATATTCCACTATACCCAATAATAATATACAAGTGGCATATGGAAGACCTTTCTCTTTCTCTCCCTCTCACGGCCTGTGACTCTACCTCTCAACCAAATAAATAAAAATCTTTTTAAAAAAATGGATCAGGCACTCATGTTGAGGTTGCCACTGAAGGCACAAGCCTCCTGCACAGCTGGGTAGCAAATGTCTTTTCAAAGATGTTGTCCTGGATGGCAGAAAACTGGATCCAGGGTTTGTGGGTGTCCAGGTCAAAGCCGTGGAGAGCCCCTGCAGAGATCCAAGCTAGCAGCATGGGACCAGCTCCCCACTGGGTCCTTGCATGCCAGCTCCCACCCCCAGAAGCCTCCCAGGCTTCTACGCAGGGTCCCCCTTCATGTTTCAGATGAGTTAGCAGATGTTGGCAGTGCGGGGTGCAAATGAGGCTCTTTGGCTAGAGCCCAGCAGTTCTCCTATCTGGGTTGCTCAGGTGCTCAGAAAGGCATGTGGTCACCACATGGACCTCATTCTCACCTGGGAATAAGAGGGCCCTCCCCCAGCCTGTGCTCCTCTCAGACCCCTCCCTTGCACAGCCCCATTTTCTGAGGAATAGCAGGCACAGGATATTTTCCCATCTGTGTCCTTCCCTCATGGTCACGGCCCTGAATGCACTCTGGTCTGATCAGTACAATGACTCACTTTCTTGACATCCTTCCTCTTTCCACACTGAAAACTCTTCAAGAAAGAGACCACATCTTGTTCCTTTGGGATCCCTGACCCCTAAAAAGAGGTTCAACATACAGCAGGAGCTTGGCAAGTATCCACCAAGGAGCAGAGCTGAGGATGGGGTGCACTGATGTGGACACCTGTGGAGCTCCCCAGTGAGGGCAGCCAGCACCGAGCTCTTCCTGCAGCCCACCTGCTCAAAATGCTCACCAGGACACCCTGCAAGGAAGCCACACAGGGGTCTGCCTCTTGCAAAGCAAGGTTGAGGAGGGGCAACAGCCCTCACTCCGGAGGCTCAAGACTGCCAGCTCTCTCACTGAGGCTTCTCTCTAGGCCCCAGTGACACTGGAGGGAAAGAATTCTCCACTTAGAGGATGATTGCTGCCCCATTACTGATGCTTTGTTGAATCGAGAGGATCCTGGCTCAGTGACTCCTGTCCTTCCTCCAGGAAGTCCACCAACACAGCAGCAGGGGCCCTCAGAATACCTGTGGTCCGGCAGACCTAGCAGTCCAAGTGCCAGGTCCCACCTCCCATGGTCTTCATAAGGAGCCCTCCACAGCTGTGCCCCGTCCTGCCAGTGTACCTGGAAGGCATGGGCCAGGTAGGGTGGATGTAGCCTATGGAGAAGGTGGCAAGTACCCAGGAGCTGCTGGACTTTACTGCAGGTCCCATGGGTCATTGGGGTGCTAAGCAGTCACAGAAAAGTAGAATAGCCAGTGCTCTCTATCTTCAGCCTCATCAGGTTCTTGACACTCAGTAGGAGGGACTCCTGAGCAAGAGTGCTCAAGGATCCTGGGGACAGTCAGCTGTCAGATGAGAAGGCACAGATGGGCCAGGGTCCGTGGGATAAGTGTAGTCAGAAGAGTGTTTTGCTGACAATGCCATTGCAGGGTCAGCACTAGAGTTGGGACTGGGAGGAGGAAGCCATAACCAAGGTGAAAGGCTTCTGGGAGTGGTCAGGAGGGGAATGAGTCAGTTGCATGTCCCCTGCCAGCACTTCTAGCCCTACAGGCCCTGGGCCCGCCCCTGGGGACAAAGCAAATGGAAGGAGGTCTAGCATGGGGGCATGGAAAGCAAGAAGGAAGCTGTGATTCAGAGGCACCAACCTGGCCTTCTGGGGACAAGAGGGAAGAAAAGAAAGGGAGGCACATGCTGGCTGACTTAGATAACATACCCCTCACCTACAATAACCCACATACCTCCTGGGAATCAACTCCTCTTCTTGCCTGTACATCTTATCCCCAGGATGTTTTCTAACAGGAAGTCTTCCACATTGACCTAATACATTTTCTAGACTACCTATACTGTTTCTTTCTCTTTAATTTTCATATATTTGAGAGGCAGAGAAACAAAGATAAAGAAAGAGGCTGTGGCACATGGGTTAAAGTCCTGGCTTGAAGCGCCAGCATCCCATATGGCGCCAGTTCTAGTCCCCGCTGCTCCTCTTCTGATCCAGCTCTCTGTTATGGCCTGGAAAAACAGTAGAAGATGGCCCAATTCCTTGGGCCCCTGCACTTACGTGGGAGACCCAGACGAAGCTCCTGCCTCCTGGCTTCAGATTGGCTCAGTTCTGGCCATTGCGGCCATCTGGAGAGTGAACCAGCAGATGGAAGACCTCTCTCTCTGTCTCTACCTCTCTCTGTAAATCTCTCTTTCAAATAAGTAAAATAAATATTTTTTTTAAAAAAAGTGGCAAAAAGTTCCTATGTACTTATTCACTCCCTAATAGACTACAACAGCCAAGGCTGGGCCAGGCTGAAGCCAGGAGCCCACAGCCCAGTATGGGTTCCTATGTAGGTGGTAAAAGTATTTGAGCCATGACCTGCTACCTCCCAGGAAGCTGGAATCTGAACTGGAGGTGGGACTTGAACTCAGGCTCTCTGATAAGGGATGCTTGCATCACAGGCAGCATTGTTAACTGTTGCATCACAATCCTTCTCCCAATTTTACACAAAAATCCACCTCAGATTCCATTAAATTCACCTCAAGTACTATAGGATTAATCCATATTTGAATTATATGTAGGTCCTATATACTAGCCTATGTCTTATAAAGCTTTAAACTATTCTACTCTCTATCTCCACTGATTATAGAAGGTGGTGGGAATCACTTCTGTGATTTCTTTAGGTGAAGAAAAACCCATTGATCTTTTTGGCATATGGAAATTAATTTTTTAATTTTAATAAACAGAAGGTTATCTGTCCACCTTAAGAATCAAATACAAGAAACTGCACCTGCAACAGTGACGAGCGCAATGCCTTGAAGGTTCATATAAAAAGGGGATTAGGGATGGATGATTGGTGCAGCAGTTAAGAGACCCACATCCTATATCAGTGTGCCTGGTCCAAGTCTCATTTCCATGCCAATCCAGGTGGCTGCTAATGCACACCCCGAGAAGGCAGCAGAAGACAGTGTTACAGGGAAATGGTGGGACAAACTTTTGGGGGGAACATTTTCTACCCTCAATTTCCAGACTGCTTATTAACCCATGACTCCTCTCAAAATAGCTCAGAAATCTGGGTCCCTGCCACCCACATGTTAGACTCTGATTGAGTTCTAGCCCCCTGCCCAGCCCTGCTTGTTGTGATCATTTGAAGTGCGGGGGAGGTAGTGAATGGAATCTCTGTCTCTGTCATTCAAATAAAATATAAATAATTAGATACAACTTTTTTTTTTGACAGGCAGAGTTAGACAGAGAGAGAGCGAGGGAAAGGTCTTCCTTCCATTAGTTCACCCCCCAAATGGCTGCTATGGCCAGCGCGCTGTGCCGATCTGAAACCAGGAGCCAGGTACTTCCTCCTGGTCTCCCATGCAGGTGCAGGGCCCAAGCACTTGGGCCATCCTCCGCTGCCCTCCCAAGCCAAAGCAGAGAGCTGGACTGGAAGAGGAGCAACTGGGACAGAAACAGGTGCTCCAACTGGGACTAGAACCTGGGGGTGCCAGCCCCACAGGGGGAGGATTAGCCAAGTGAGCCATGGTGCTGGCCAATTAGATACAATTTTAAAACTAAATAAAAAGACTGAATCTGTTATGCCTTTTTTTGGCAGTGTTCAGTTACTGAGAAAGTTTAGTTGTAAACAAAATGCTTTGAGCGTTCTTAAAATTCCACCTGATGGCAGTTATATGGACTGGTTTAAGTCGAAACCAAAAACGACCTTTAAGAATTTTATTTCGGGGGGCCAGCATTGTGTCACAGAGGGTAAAGCTGCTGCTTGCAATGTCAGCATCCCCTATGGGTGCGGGTTAGTGTCCTGGCTGCTCCATTTCGATCTAGCTCCCTGCTAATGGCCTGGGAAAGCAGCAGAAAATGGCCCAGGTACTTGGGCCTCTGCTACCCATGTGGGAGGCCAGATGAAGCTCCTGGCTCCTGACTTCATTGAGGCCATCTGGGGAGAGAGCCAGTGGATGAAAGATTCTCTCTTCTCTCTCTCCCTCCATTCTTCCCTCTTCTCTCTCTCTCTTTCCTTCCTTCACTCCCTTCTTCCCTCTTCTCTTTCTCTCTCACTATAACTCTGACATTCAATTAAATAGACTTCATGGCTGCCTAGTAAGTTGTTGTTTCAATTTTAGCCACTCTACGCAAACACAACATCTTACACAGAAATAGCTAAAGTGTGTTTCATTGCATGTACACAAGCAGAATAGAGTAAATTTATGTGTGGGAATCTGAGGGCCAGATGAAGAGTGGATGCTTTAGAGAGGTCACTTCAGAAAGAAGGATAAGAGGGCAATGATTTCGCCTAATATTCCTCTTCCTCCCTTGCTGTCTTCCACCACAATCCATGGCCCAACTCAGTGCTCAGGCACACCAGAAAGACCCTACTTTCCACTATCATCTGATGTATGAGCAAGAGAATATGATAGTCTCATTTTCATAACACCCATGTGTCATTTTCTCTAATTGTTGTCTTCTCAGGAAGCAGAGACAGAGATAGGAAAGTAAATAGAGTTCCCAACTGCTGCTTTACTCTCCAAATGGTCAGAACTGACCCCTGCTGAAACTGTAAGCCTAAAACTCAATCCAGGTATCCCATGTAGGTGTCAGGAACTGAACTATTAATGCCATCACCATTGCTTCTTAGGTTCTTCACTAGCAAGATGCAAGAGTCAGAAATCAGCTGATAACTGAATTCTGGTACCGTGATATGGGACATGGGGGTCTCAGCCGGCATCTTAACCACTAGGTTAAATGCCCACTCCCTCGTGTTCTTATTTTTTTAAGGATTTATTTGTTTATTTGAAGGCAGAGAGAGAGAGAGGTCTTCCATCTACTAGTTCACTCCCCAAATAGCCACGACAGCCAGAGCTATGCTGATCTGAAGCCAGGAGCCTGGATCTTCTTTCAGGTCTCACATGTGGGTGCAAGGGCCCAAGGACTTGGGCCATCCTCCACTGCTTTCCCAAGCCATAGCAGAGAGCTGTATCAGAAGTGGAGCAGCTGAGACTCAAACTGGAACCCATATGGCATGCCAGCACTGCAGGTGGTGACTTCATCTGCAATGCCAAAGCACTGGCCCCCTGTGTTCTTATTTTTGATATGATGTTTGAAAAGGGAGTCACACTATCAATAGCATATTTTCTGATGGTCACAGCTAATCAACTAGTATATATTTTCTTAGAATATGGAGAAGAAAAGATCATTTGAAATAATTCCTCTATCCAATATTATTTGATCTCTTAGTTTCACCTAGTTTCCTAGGTGAATGTTCACACCTTGATGAGTACAAAGGTATAAGTTTGCTTCCTTCTTTCCACTTTGAGGAATCATTCTTAAGTGGAGGATCAGGTAGGAAGAAGAGGGGAATCCGGAGAGGAGAACTCATTGATCACTGCACACTTCATAGTTCTCAACTGGAGGGATGGACAAATATTCCAAAATATGTGTGACCAAACGAAGACTGTAGAACTTTGAAAACTGATTGCACACTCATTGTACCCAGATGTGATATGAATTACGCATGAATGCAGTATTACTCATTTTTTTTTCAGAGAGAGACACACATTACCACAATGAGATGGATACCTAAGACAAGTTACTTGTGGGGGAATGATGTTTATTTTCCCTTATGGCTTTGCAGGTATATTTTGTAGGTAGCTAATTGCTTCCACAAGGCCCCAGCTCTAGACATCACAATCGGATTATGTTTCCACCCATTTACTATCATTAACATAAGACTTGAGGGACCAAACCTTTAAAGATGTGCCTTTGGGCCCACACCCTAACTAATATCCAAACCATAGTGAATGAGGTGGGCAGGTTCAGTTAAGTGCCTAGCAGCAAGTTTGAAGGAAAGGAAGCAAATGTGGTAATTTCTGAGGGTTAAAAAAATTATCTCAGCAAAATAGCTTTCCAAGTCAGTTCCTCTTTTGGCTAATCTTTCTGTGCACACTTTGCCCCATGGTTATCAGCAAGGCGATTTGCTAAAGAGCAAGTGGGCAAGCACACCTAAAGCTGGATTTGACGAGGTCACTGCCACACAAAAGTGTCCATCCTGCCCCTATCTTTTTCCTGCAACTTTATCAGTTGAAAGGCTACTTGGAGGGGCAGCGCTGTGGCATAGCGGGAAAAGCCACCACCTGCAGTGCCAGCATCCCATATGGGTGCCGGTTCGAGTCCTGACTGCTGCACTTCTGATCCAGCTCTCTGCTGTGGCCTGGGAAAGCAGTACAAGATGCCCAAGCACTTAGGCCCCTGCATCCACATGTGAGACCTGGAAGAAGCTCCTGGCTCCTGGCTTTGGATTGGCGCAGCTCCGGCCATTGCAGTCAATTGGGAAGTGAACCAGTGGATGGAAGACCTCTCTACCTGCCTTTCCTTCTCTCTCTGTGTAACTCTGACCTTCATATAAATAAATAAATCTTAAAAAAAGAAAAGTTACTTGGAGTGGTATGAGTCTGAAGGGTGGGAAGGGAACAAGAGGTATGCCCATCCATGCCACTTGACATCTGATTCTCTTTCCAAAAATCACATGTAATGTAAGTGGAATTAAATAAGGAGTCTCTTTCATCTGGCTTCTTTCATTTGACATGTTTTTGAGGTTCATTCATGTAACCTATATCAGTAGTTAGTCAATATGTTTAAAAAAGAGAATTTTGTTGAGAAACAATTCACATAACATTCACCCACTTACAGCATATAATACAATGATTTTCGCATATTCTCAGATATGTTCACAATGAATTTTAGAACATTTCATCTCACAAAGAAACCCTGTGCCCTTTATTAATCCCTTATTCTTGAAAGTGCCCCTATTCAACTCCAATTCTTTCTTTCTTTCTTTCTTTCTTTCTTTCTTTCTTTCTTTCTTTCTTTCTTTCTTTCTTTCTTTCTTTCTTTCTTTCTTTTTCCTTTCTTTCTTTCTTTCTTTCTTTCTTTCTTTCTTTCTTTCTTTCTTTTTTCTTTCTTTCTTTCTTTCTTTCTTTCTTTCTTTCTTTCTTTCTTTCTTTCTTTCTTTCACAAGTAGAGTGGACAGTGAGAGAGATAGACAGAGAGAAAGGTCTTCCTTTTCCATTAGTTCACCCCTCAATGGCCACTGCAGCCAGTGTGCTGTGG